>NC_074669.1:41901930-42030544 GCF_029448725.1 Salvelinus fontinalis
TTAGTACTGGGGCCATACGCACTACCCTCTGTAGCGCCTTATGGTCAGATGCCGAGCAGTTGCCATACCAGGCGGTGATGCAACCGGTCAGGATGCTCTCGATGGTGCAGAACCTTTTGAGGATATGAGGACCCGTGAGCTGTAGAACCTTTTCAAGATCTGGGGACCCGTGCCAAATCGTTTGTCTCCTGAGGGGGAAAAGGTTTTGTTTTGCCCTCTTCACGACTGTCTTGGTATGTTTGGACCATGATAGTTCATTGGTGACGTGGACACCAAGGAACTAGGAACTCTCAACCCTCACCACTACAGCCCCATCAATGTTAATGGGGGCCTGTTCAGCTCGCCTTTTCCTGTAGTCCACGATCAGCTCCTTTGTCTTGCTCACATTGAGGGAGAGGTTGTTGTCCTGGCACCACACTGCCAGTTTTCTGACCACCTCCCTATAGGCCGTCTCATCGTTGTCAGTGATCAGGCCTACCACTGTTGTCGTCAGTAAACTTAATGATGGTTTTGGAGTCGTGTTTGGCCACACAGTCGTGGTTGAACAGGGAGTACAGGAGGGGACTAAGTACACACCCCTGAGGGGCCCCAGTGTTAAGGATCAGTGTGGCAGACGTGTTGTTGCCTACTCTTACCACCTGGGGGCTGCCCGTCAGGAAGTCCAGGATCCAGTTGCAGAGAGTTGTTTAGTCCCAGAGTCCTTAGCTTAGTGATGAGCTTTTTTTATTTATTTTTATTTCACCTTTTTTAACCAGTTAGGCTAGTTGAGAACAAGTTCTCATTTACAACTGCGACCTGGCCAAGATAAAGCAAAGCAGAGCGACACAAACAACACAGAGTTAAACATGGACTAAACAAACGTACAGTCAATATCACAATTGAAAAAGTCTAAATACAGTGTGTGCAAATGGCATAAGGAGGTAAGGCAATAAATATGCCATAGTAGCAAAGTAATTACAATTTAGTAAATTAACACTGAAGGTATAGATGTGCAGATGATGATGTGCAACTAGAGATACTGGTGTATAAAAAAATTAATAAAAACAATATGGGGATGAGGTAGGTAGTTGGATGGGCCATTTACAGATGGGCTGTGTACAGCTGCAGCGATCGGTAAGCTGCTCAGATAGCTCATGCTTGAAGTTAGTGAGGGAGATATGTCTTCAACTTCAGCAATTTTTGCAATTTGTTCCAGTCATTGGCAGCAGAGAACTGGAAGGAAAGGCGGCCAAAGAGGTGTTGGCTTTGGGGATGACCAGTGAGCTAAGGCGGAGCTTTACCTAGCAAAGACTTATAGATGGCCTGGAGCCAGTGGGTCTGGCGACGAATATGTAGCGAGGGCCAGCCGACGAGAGCAGACAGGTCGCAGTGTTGTTTGAGTGGTATATTGGGCTTTGGTGACAAAACGGATGGCACTGTGATAGACTGCATACAGTTTGTTGAGTAGAGTGTTAGAGGCTGTTTTGTAAATGACATCGTCGAGGATCGGTAGGATAGTCCGTTTGGCAGCGTGAGTGAAGGATGCTTTGTTGCGAAATAGGAAGCTGATTCTAGATTTTATTTTGGTTTGGCGATGCTTACTATGAGTCCGGAAGGAGAGTTTACAGTCTAACCAGACACCTAGGTATTTATAGTTGTCCACATATTCTAAATCGGAACCATCCAGAGTAGTGATGCTAGTCGGGCGGGCGGGTGCGGGCAGCGATCGGTTGAAGAGCATGCATTTAGTTTAATTTGCTTTTAAGAGAAGTTGGAGGCCACGGAAGGAGTGTTGTATGGCATTGAAGCTCGTTTGGAGGTTTGTTAACACAGTATCCAAAGAAGGGCCAGATGTATACAGAATGGTGTTGTCTGCGTAGAGGTGGATCAAGGAATCACCCGCAGCAAGAGTGACATTGTTGATATATACAGAGAAAAGGGTCGGCCTGAGAATTGAACCCTGTGGTACCCCCATAGACTGCCAGAGATTCAGACAACAGGCCCTCCGATTTGACACACTGAACTCTGTCTGAGAAGTAGTTGGTGAACCAGGCGAGGCAGTCATTTGAGAAACCAAGGCTGTTGAGTCTGCCGATAATACGGTGATTGACAGAGTCAAAAGCCTTGGCCAGGTGGATGAAGACGACTGCACAGTACTGTCTTTTATCGATGGAGGTTATGATATTGTTTAGTACCTTGAGCGTGGCTGAGGTGCACCCGTGACCAGCTCGGAAACCGGATTGCACAGCGGAGAAGGTACGGTGCGATTCGAAATGGTCAGTGATCTGTTTAACTTGGCTTTAGAAAGGCAGGGCAGGATGGATATAGGTCTAACAGTTGGGTCTAGCGTGTCACCACCTTTGAAGAGGGTGATGATGTGGTAGCTTTCCAATCTTTAGGAATCTCAGACCATACGAAAGATAGGTTGAACAGACTGGTAATAGGGGTTGCAACAATGGCGGCAGATCATTTTAGAGAGGGCCCAGATTGTCTAGCCCAGCTGATTTGTACAGGTCCAGGTTTTGCAGCTCTCTCAGAAATTTGCTATCTGTATTTGTGTGAAGGAGAGGCTTGGGCAAGTAGTTGCGGGGGTGTGGAGTGGTTGGCCGGGGTTTGGGTAGCCAGGAGGAAAGTATGGCCAGCCGTAAAGAAATGCTAATTGAAATTCTCAATTATCGTGGATTTATTGGTGGTGACAGTGTTTCCTATCCTCATTGCAGTGGGCAGCTGGGTTGAGGTGCTCTTATTCTCCATGGACTTTAGTGTCCCAAAACCTTTTGGAGTTAGAGCTACAGGATGCAAATTTCTGTTAGGAAAGTAAAGGCTAGCTTTTTCAAACTGACTGCGTATATTGGTTCCTGACTTCCCTGAAAAGTTGCATATCGCGGGGACTATTCGATACTAGTGCAGTCCGCCACAGGATGTTTTTGTGCTGGTCAAGGGCAGTCAGGTCTGGAGTGAACCAATATCTGTTGGCTATATCTGTTCTTAGTTCTACATTTTTTGAAAGGGGCATGCTTATTTAAGATGGTGAGGAAATTACTTTTAAAGAACGACCAGGGATCCTCTACTGACGGAATGAGGTCAATATCCTTCCAGGATACCCGGGCCAGGTCGATTAGAAAGGCCTGCTCGCAGAAGTGTTTTAGGGAGAGTTTGACAGTGATGAGGGGTGGTCGTTTGACCGATAGCGGATGCAGGCAATGAGGCAGTGATCACTGAGATCCTGATTGAAAACAGCAGAGGTGTATTTGGAGGACAAGTTGGTCAGGATAATATCTGAGGTTGCCCATGTTTACGGATTTAGGGTTGTACCTGGTGGGTTCCTTGATAATTTGTGTGAGATTTAGGGCATCTAGTTTAGATTGTAAGGACTGCCGGGGTGTTAAGCATATCCCAGTTTAGGTCACCTAACAGAATGAACTCTGAAGATAGATTGGGGGGCAATCAATTCTCATATGGTGTCCAGGGCACAGCTGGGAGCTGAGGGGGGTCTATAACAGGTGGCAACAGTGAGAGACTTATTTCTGGAGAGATTTTTTTTTTTAAATTAGAAGCTCTAACTGTTTGGGCATAGACCTGGAAAGTATGACAGAACTTTTCAGGCTATCTCTGCAGTAGATTGCAACTCCTCCCCCTTTGGCAGTTCTATCTTGATGGAAAATGTTGTAGTTGGGAATGGAAATCTCAGAATTTTTGGTGCCCTTCCTAAGCCAGGATTTAGACACGGCAAGGACATCAGGGTTGGCGTACTGTGCTAAAACAAACTTAGGGAGGAGGCTTCTGATGTTAACATGCATGAAACCAAGGCTTTTACGGTTACAGAAGTCAACAAATGAGAGCGCCTGGGGACACAGTGCCCGGGTTAACCTCTACATCACCCGAGGAACAGAGGAGGAGTAGGATGAGGGTACAGCTAAAGGCTATCAAAACTGGTCTTCTAGTGCGTTGGGGACAGAGAATAAATGGAGCAGATTTCTGGGCGTGGTAGGATAAATTCAGGGCATAATGTACAGACAAGGGTATGGTAGGGTGCAGGTACAGTGGAGGTAAACCGTGGCATTGAGTGACGATAAGAGAGGTTCCATCTCTGGACGCACTAGTTATGCTGGATGAGGTCATGGGCATGTGTGGGAGATGGGATAAAAGAGGTATCTGTGGCATGATGAGTGGGACTAGGGGCTCCGCAGTAAACTAAAACAATGATAACTATCCTAACAACAGTATACAAGGCATATTGGCATTAGAGAGACATAAATCGAGGCATAAAGCAATCACAAGTGTTGATTGCGAGAGCTAGCTAAGACAACAATGGGTAAGACAACAACAGTTAATCAGCTAAGACAACAACAGGTAAAATGGTGATGAATGGGCAGAGAGGTTCAGTTAACTACACACAGGGCCCGAGTTCAAGGCCGGAGCCGACAGATAAACAAAATAAACAGCTTAGTGGGCACTATGGTGTTTAAAGGCTGATCTGTAGTCAATGAACAGCATTCTCACATAGGTGTTCCTTTTGTTCAGGTGGGAAAGGGCAGTGTGGATTGAGTTTCCGTCATCTGTGGATCTGTTGGGGCTGTAAGCGAATTGGAGGGGGTCTAGGGTGTCCGTGAGGATGCTGTTGATGTGAGCCATGACCTGCCTTTCAAAGCACTTCATGACTACCGCCGTGAGTGCTACAGGGCGGTAATCATTTAGGCAGGTTACCTTCGCTTCCTTGGTCACAGGGACTATGGGGGTCTGCTTGAAACATGTAGGTATTACAGACTGTGTCAGGGAAAGGTTGAAAATGTCAGTGAAGACATTTGACAGTTGGTCCACGCATGCTTTGAGTATACATCCTGGTAATCCGTCTGGCCCAGCGGCTTTGTGAATGTTGATCTGTTTAAAGGTTTTGTCTACTTTGGCTACGAGAGCGTTATCACAGTCACCCAAAACAGCTGGAGCTCTCGTTCATGCTTCAGTGTTGCTTGCTTCGAAGTGAGGCATGTTTGACAAAGGGTTCTAATTATTATTTTTTATCGAATCATGGCTTTGTTAATCAGAATACGATGTGATCAGATCTTTTTCTAAAGTGCTTAGATGTTTCTTTGCAGCAAGACTATTTCTGACGCATTTCATGACATCCAAATGCAATCAGTTATGTGAAATCTCAATACCTAAAGAGGGTTTAACCGAACCTCTGCCTGAGAGAAATGTGCTTCCTCATATGATGCGTGCTGCTACCGAACCAAAACAAAAGTGTGAATAAAGTCAATACAATTTGCCTCACTTTTTTGAATGAAGTTACTGGGTATAAACATATCACATCAAACAATTCATTGGCGACACAATGTTTAGAAGCGGTTTAGAGAGCGGAGCATTTATTCCTATCATGCGTATTCTATGTGAAACCATAATGTGCAGTGCATACGCAAATTCTACAGCCCGTATAGCTTGACCGAGGAATTTTGTTTGCTGGATACCTTGACCACATTATCCTTGTTTTACTCATTTCCATTCTGAATATTTCCTTCAATGTTGCTTACAAAACACTGATATAATGTAACAAACTGCCCTACCAGTCGTTCGCTCGATTGCTAGGCAATCCATTTCCTCCAATAGATTTGAAGGTAATAAATATCATTTTCTGGGTATATTTGCAATTTTTCCTGTTGCTGTGGGGTAGGTAGTCAGGCTTCTCTTGCAGCTCATCAGCTTAAGGGCAATGGCTAGCCTGTAGCGAGCGTGCTAACAAAAATCATTGCATGTGTCATTAGTGACTGAACAGCGGGCAAGTGAAGGTAGAACTGTATTGTGCGGTTCTTCCTCGTGGCAGCTGGTTTAAAGAAACAACCGCGGTGCCTCGACATAAAACATCATGCAACCAAATACCTTTATTGATGACTCCACTCGACAGCCTTATCAATGTTTCACTTTGTTACTGTGCAAATCATGATCTTTGATATTCAATGTTTTTTCATCATTACGTTTATATTCAATTATTTATATTTTTAATTCCATAAAGTTATTCTTGCCAACCGGTTTTCGACAACACTTTGGTATATAGCTAGAGCGGCAGGTAGGCTAGCGATTAGCGTGGCCCATGCTATCCAGGATCCTCGGGATGTCCCAACTCAGATGTTACCTCATTGAAGTTGACATTTTAAAATGGCTACGGTTAGGTAAGGGTTAAGGTTTTGGGTAGGGATGTCCCAAGGATCCCAGATGACACTAACCGTTATTGTTGGGCCAATAACTCGAAAGGTCTCTAGTTCAAATCCCCAACGCGACAAGGTGTAATATCTGTGGTTGTACCCTAGAGGCACTTAACCCTAATTGCTCCAGGGTCGCCGTAGATAATTACAGACCCTGACAGAGACCCCACTCTCCGAGGGTGTCTCAGGACATTTGTAAAATAGAAATAAGCACTCAAATTATTATCAACTATGCATTCTCAATTGAGTTTGTAGTGCAGCTGTAAACAATGCACGCCTGCCTAAAAAAATAATCTTTGAATTTCATGGATTACAAATGTACACATTCCATTTTTTTTATTTTTTATCCTTATAGGTACGGGAACTTGTCCTGGACAACAGCCAATCAAATGAAGGGAAAATCGAAGGCCTCACAGAAGAATTTGTCAATCTGGAATTCCTCAGTTTGATAAATGTTGGTTTATTCTCAGTTTCCAACCTTCCCCGACTTGGGAAACTCAAAAAGGTAATGTTCTGCTTCATTTTATACAAGCACTCACTCACTCAAAAGTTTTAGAACACCTACTCATTCAACATTTTTTTCTATATTTTTACTATTTTCTACATTGTGGAATAATAGTGAAGACATCAAAACTATGAAATAACACATGGATATACATTAACCAAAAAAAGTGTTAAACAAATCAAAATGGATTTTCATCCATATCGGGTGAACTGTTTTAGAAATTACATTACTTGTACAGTCGGCCCATTTTAGGGGACCAAAAGTATTGGGACATTCGCTTATACTGTACCTTCCGAAAGTATTCACACCCCTTGACGTATTCCACATGTTGTTGTGTTACAACCTAAATTTAAAATGGATTAAATTTAGATTGTTTTGTCACAGACCTACAGACAATACCCCCTAATGTCAAAGTGGAATTATGTTTTTAGATATGTTTACAAATTAATGGCTGTGATAGGAGAACTGAAGATGGATCAACATTGTAGTTACTCCACAATATTAAACCTGTCTAGGATCAGCGTGGCGCTAGCGGCCCCCCCCCCCCCCCCCCCCCCCCCACTGAAAAACCAGTGCCGCGAAATTCAAAAAAAATATTTTTTTAAAATATTTAACTTTCACACATTAAAGTCCAATACAGCTAATGAAAGACACAGATCTTATGAATCCAGTCAACATTTCCGATTTTTAAAATGTTTTACAGGGAAGACACAATATGTAAAGATGTACATCTATTACCTAAAAACACATTAGCATAATCCACCATCTTTTATTTGTCCACCAACACCAGTAGCCATCACCAATTCGGCTAAACTAAGATATTTATAGCCCCTAACCAACAAAAAAACTCATTAGATGACAGTCTGATAACATATTTATGGTATGGGATAGGTTTTGTTAGAAAAAAGTGCATATTTCAGGTATATGGCATAGTTTACAATTGCACCCACCATCACAAATGGACTAGAATAATTACAATGAGCAACGTGTTTACCTAACTACTAATCATCAAACATTTCGTAAAAATACACAGCATACACGAATCGAAAGACACAGATCCTGTGAATACAGACAATATTTCAGATTTTCTAAGTGTCTTACAGCGAAAACACAATAAATCGTTATATTAGCTTAGCACATAGCAATTAGCAGCCCAGCATTGATTCTAGCCAAAGTGAGCGATAAAAGTCAACATCGCCAAAAGATATTAATTTTTTCACTAACCTTCTCAGAATTCTTCCGATGACACTCCTGTAACATCACATTACAACATGCATATACAGTTTGATCGAAAATGTTTATATTTAGCCACCAAAATCATGGTTAGACAATGTGAAATGTAGACAAGCTGGTAAAGAAAACGTCCTTGCGCCACTTAGACAGTGATCTACTCTTATACATAAATACTCATAAACGTGACTAAAAAATATAGGGTGGACAGGGATTGATAGACAATTTAATTCTTAATACAATTGCGTTATTACATTTTTTAATTTATCCTTACTTTTCAATACAGTTTGCGCCAAGCGAAGCTACGTCAAAAAACATGGCGTCCTAAGCCACTAAAATGTTTCGACAGAAACACGATTTATCATACTAAAAATGTCCTACCTTGAGCTGTTCTTCCATCAGTATCTTGGGCAAAGGATCCTTTCTTGGGAGAAATCGTCTTTTGGTGGAAAGCTGTCCTCTTGCCATGTGGAAATGTCAACTACGTTCGGGATGAACTGAAAAGCGTGCCCAACTTTTCACATCGTTGCAAAAATAAATGTCCCAAAATCGCACTAAACGGATATAAATTGCTATAAAACGCTTTAAATTAACTACTTTGTGATGTTTGTAACTCCTATAACGAGTGAAAAGATGACCGGAGAAATATAACAGGCTAAACTAACGCTTGGAACAGGAGAGGGTCGGTGTCTTCCACGCGCGTTACGCAGCAAGAAAAGACTTGCTAGCTAAAGGTTTTTTTCATTTGTAGGGCCTGTGAACGAGCAATCGAGCCCGTTGGAATCGTCATCACGTAAAGGCATCCAGGGGAAGACGTAAGAAGTGTCCGTATAGTCATAGCAACGACAGAGCCCTTTTAAATGACTTCAGAAAAGTGGCCAACGTTTCTCAAATCTGACTCCATGTCAGGGAAATTGCTGTAGAATGGGCTCTGTTCCACTTAGAGACAAAATTTCAACTCCTATAGAAACTATAGACTGTTTTCTATCCAATAATAATAATAATATGCATATTGTACGATCAAGGATTTTGTGGGAAGCCGTTTAAAAAATTAGCCACATTAGCATAAATAGTCTAAACAGCGCCCCCATCCCCAACAGGCTAACCTAATTGACAGAGTTAAAATAAGGAAGCCTGTACAGAATACAAATATTCCAAAACATACATCCTGTTTGCAATAAGGCACTAAAGGAAAACTGCAAAAAATGTTGCAAAGCAATGAACTTTGTCCTGAATTAAAAAGTATTGGATTTATCCAAACATATCACATTACTGAGTACCTCTCCATATTTTCAAGCATGGTGGTGGCTGCATCATGTAATGGGAACGCTTGGAATAGTTAAGGACTAGTACATTTTTCAGTATAAAAAAAAGAAACAATGTGCTAAGCACAGGGAAAATCTGGTTCAATCTGCTTTCCACCAGACACTGGGAGATTAATTCATCTTTAGTTGGACAATAACCTAAAACACAAGGCCTAATCTGTACTGAAGTTGCTTACCAAGATGACACTGAATGTTTCTCAGTGGCCGAGTTACTGTTTTGACTTAAATCTACTTTAAAATCTAGGGCAAGACGTGAAAAATGGTTGTCTAGCAATGATCAACAAATAATTTGACAGAGCTTGAAGAATTTGGAAAACAATAATGGGCAAATGTTGCACAATCCAAGTTTGGAAAGGTCTTAGACTTACCCAGATAAACTCAGTTGTAACCACTGCCAAAGGCGCTTCTACAAAGTATTGACTCAGGGGTGTGAATACTTATGTAAATGAGAGATTACTGTATATAATTGAATACATTTGCAAAAACTTCTAAACATGTTTTCATTTTGTATTTATTTGATTTTGAATTCAGGCTGGAACATAACAAAATGTGGAATAAATCTTGGAGTATAAATACTTTCTGAAGGCACTGTATGTGTATTAAAGTAGTAAAAAGTTAATTATTTGGTCCCATATTCATAGCATGCAGTGACTAAATCAGGGTTCTGACTCTATAAATTTGTTGGATACGTTTGCTGTTTGTTTTGGTTGTTTCACATTATTTTGTGCCCAATATAAATGAATGGTTTGTCATTTTGTAGTCAGTTTTTTTGTAAATACGAATTTAATGTTTCTTGGCCATGTTCTGTTATAATCTCCACCCGGCACAGCCAGAAGAGGACTGGCCACCCCTCATAGCCTCCCTTCTAGTGAGTTTTTCCTAGCCACTGTACTTCCACACCTGCATTGCTTGCTGTTTGGGGTTTTAGGCTTGGTTTCTGTACATCACTTTGTGACATCAGCTGATGTAAGAAGGGCTTTATAAATACATTTTATTGATTATGTTGATTGATGTTTCTAAACTTATTTTAATGTGGATGCTACTAGGGCTGTCCCCATAAAAATATATTGGTCAAACGAGAGTCGTCCTGTTCTTTCGACCAATCGATTGGTCAATGTTTAAACTTCTTTATCCATAATTGACATAAAATACATAGGCACATAGGGTGTCTATGTGCCTATGTATTTGAATAAAACCAACTACATATGCACTGAGCTTGTCTGACGCTTTAAGCACACTGTTTGATTAAATAATTAAGCCACACAAATGACTCAGAGCCCGACGGTCACACAGTGTTAAAAAAGTGACAGGGAGTGCCTGTGTGACTGGTGCATGTTGTCTCGCTCACCTCCCTACTGCAGCAAAAGGCACCACAGTAAGTGTTTATTGCACTGTCCCTGCTAAAGCTGCATAGGAGCAAGCCTTGTGTGAGTATTACGTGTGCCAAACAGTTGCTTTAACATTACAAAAAAAATGTCTGACCATTTGGAACAGTGTAAACAACACTAAGTGTTGTACCAGAGTCTTATCTAACAAAAAATGATATATAGCCTTTATTACAGCAGACTGAAAACAGTTGCATGCATTAGTGAATTGCGGTTTATTTATTGTTTAGGTTAATTATTCAAAGCTTCCTTTTATTTAATTTTAAAACTAAAATGCTTGATTGCGTTTTAAAGTCTGAATGTTTCGTATGCTGTGTGATGGCAGGAATGATTGATTGATTGGCTTGATACAGTAGCCTATATATTGAAATATAGGCTTAAGTTACGGTATTAACTTAACAGGACGCACTCTTAGGCCTACAGCTCTATGGTGGTCATACAAGGATACTACGCCTAGAAATGATAACGATCATAATTGTAATAATAAGAAAAAGGAGGGTATAGGAGTGAGAGCTGCGTGCATATTAGGTGTGACAAAGGGGTGCTGTTAGATTACCATATCATTTTCCTGCCTGTTTGGAACAGTGTAAACAACCAAATTATAAGTAATACCAGTCTGTTCTAACGAATAAAAAATGTAAGACTTTATTACAGCATAGTAAAGATTTAAAAACTGCTAAATTCAGTCTGGTATGAGAACGGTAGCCCCCATCTGCAAAAGCAGGGTGTCTTTTTTACACAACGTTTAAAGCAAACATCTTACAAGGTAAGCTTCGATTTGTTCCTGTGTTTGAGCTATAGCTACATGGCATGGGAGGTATGAAATTAATCATTGGGTTGGTTGGAACAAATCTAGCCTATAGCCAATGTTATCTGATGTATGACTTAATGGCAACATCGAAGTGGCGCCGACAGAGATGGTCGCCTCGCTTTGCGTTCTTAGGAAACTATGCAGTATTTTTTTTTTATGTATTATTTCTTACATTGTTACCCCAGGAAATCTTAAGTCTTATTACATACAGGTGGGAAGAACTATTGGATATAAGAGCAACGTCAACTTACCAACATTACGACCATGAATATGACTTTCCCGAAGTGGATCCTCTGTTCGGACCACCATCCAGGACAATGGATCTAATCCCAGTAGCTGACCCAAAATGGTGCCACAGAAGGGGCAGACAGAGCAGCCTCCTGGTCAGGCTCCGTAGATGTGCACATCGCTCCCGAGTATACTACTTGCCAATGTCCAGTCTCTTGACAACAAGGTAAACAATCCGAGCAAGGGTTGCCTTCCAGAGAGACATCAGAGATTGTAACAGTCTCTGTTTCATGTAAACATGGCTCTCTCGGGATATGCTGTCGGAATCGGTTCAACCACCGGGCTTCTCCATGCATAGCGCCGACAGAGATAAACACCTCTCTGGGTAGAAGGGGCGTGGGTGTATGCTTTATGATTAACGACTCATGGGGTAATCATAACAACATACAGGAACTCAAGTCCTTCTGCTCACCCGACCTAGAATTCCTTACAATCAAATGCCGGCCATATTACCTCCCAAGAGAATTCTCGTCAGTCACAGCTGTGTACATTCCCCCTCAAGGAACGCCAAGACGGCCCTCAATGAGCTTCACTGGACTCTATGTAAACTGTAAACTATATATCCAGAGGCTGCATTTATTATAGCTGGGGATTTTAACAAAGCAAATTTGAGAACAGGGCTACCTAAATTCTGTCAGCATATTGATTGCACGACACGCAGGGCTGATACTCTCGACAACTGTTACTCTAACTTCCACGATGCATACAAAGCCCTCCCCCGCCCTCCCTTCGGCAAAAAACTGTAGGTTACTCTGGCTGGAATTGTTACTCTTGTCAACCGCAGACAGCGACCACATCCAACACAGGAGTTTTATAAAATATTAGTTAGTTGTAAAATATTAGATTTTAGTGTTGCACCATTTATTTTTGCATAATATAACCATATACAATTTCAGTATCACATGCCTTACAGTGATGTGATGGACAGTGCCATCCCTGTGGCCTCCACAATGGATTAGTTCACTGAGAGAAGTGTGAATCAGATAAGTGTTTTGTGTACCGTGCGACTGCTCTACAAAATAAATCTTGGTTGATCAACAACCTGTCGACCAAATAATCGACCAGTCGACTAAATGGGGTCAGCCCTAGATGCTACCATGATTATGGATAATCCTAAATGAGCCATGAATAATGTTGAGAGAGAGTTGGATGCAGAAATGTCATAGTCCCCCCCCCCCCCCCCCCCCCCCCCCAAAAAAAATGCTAACCTCCCGGTATTGTAATGGTGAGAGGTTAGCATGTCTTGGGGGTATGCTATTTGTACATCTAACTTTCTCATCATTATTCACAATTTATTCAGGATTATCCGTAATCATGGTTGCATCCACATTAATGTAGACCTGTTTAGACTTAATCTGTTCTTGTGTACAATAAAAGTGACTCAAATGACACCATTTGTCATTACCATTCATTTATATTGGGAACAAAATAATCTGAAACAACCAAAACAAACAGCAAATGCATCCAACAAATTTGTGGAGACACGAGTTTGATGTAGTCATTGCGTGCTATGAATATGGGACCAAATACTCAACTTTTTAACTATTTTAACACACAAGTGAATTTGTCCCAATACTTTTGGTCCCCTAAAATGGGAGAACTATGTACAAAAAGTGCTGTAATTTCTAAAATGCTCACTTGAAAATTCTCTCAAATTTAAAATTGACAGTCTTCACTTTAACCACAGTCGTATCATTTCAAATCCAAAGTGCTGGAGTACAGTCAAAACAAGAAATGTCACTGGCAAAACACTTTTGGAGCTCACTGTATATCTTCACATTATGTTGCAGTTGGAACTCGGTGACAACAGAATCTCTGGTGGCCTTGACGTGCTAGCAGAGAAACTCCCCAACCTCACACATCTAAATCTAAGTGGGAACAAACTGAAAGACATCAGCACATTGGAACCTTTGGTAGGTACATCAAACTCCCGGTAGAGCACAATACAGTGCGACACCATCTCATTGTCTCAGGCTATGCCTCAAATGACACTATTCCCCATATAGAGTTTTGACCATAGACCTAGTTGGCAGTGTGATGTTTGTTTCCCTATATGGCTGTGGTCAAAATTAGTTTGCTAGCCTATATGTGTTGTTCACCCCCTAATTACCCTACACCCATTTGGTCCCACAGAAAAAGCTGGGCAGCCTGAAGTGTCTGGACTTGTTCAACTGTGAGGTGACCAACCTGAACGACTACAGGGAGAGTGTGTTCAAGCTGCTCCCTCAGCTCACCTACCTGGACGGGTACGACGTGGAGGACCGAGAGGCATCTGACGTGGATGGGGTGGACGACGATGATGAGGGTTGGCAACCATTTTGTTTTTTTCCATGTTTTGAGGAAGTATAAGAAAATGAAAATGCAGTTGAGAATGTGGGTCTTCTGTAGCTCAGTTGGTAGAATGTGGAGCTTGCAATGGCATAATAGTGGGTTTGATTTCCGGGACCACCCATATTTAAAATGTATGCACACAACACTGCAAGCAACTTTGGCTAAAAGCATCTGCTAAATGGTATATCATTATACACTGAACAAAAATAAACGCAACATGCACCAATTTCTTATATTTTACTGAGTTAGTTTATATAAGGAAATCAGCCATTGAAATAAATTCATTAGGCCCTAATCTATGGATTTCACATGACTGGGAATACAGATATGCATCTGTTGGTTACAGATACCTTAATGGTAGGGTCGTAGATCTGAAAACCAGTCAGTATCTGGTGTGACCACCATTTGCGTCATGCAGCGTGACACATCCTTTGGATAGAGTTGATCATGCTGTTGATTGTGGTCTGAGGAATGTTGTCCCACCCCTCAGTGGCTGTGCGAAGTTGCTGGATATTGGCGGGAACTGGAACACGCTGTCGTACAAGTTGATCCAGAGCATCGCAAACATGCTCAATGGGTGACATGTCTGAGAATGCAGGCCATGGAAGAACTGGGACATTTTCAGCTTCCAGGAATTGTGTACAGATCCTTACGACAAGGGGTCCTGCATTATCATGCTGAAAGACGAGGCAATGGCGGCAGATAAATGGCATGACAATGGGCCTCAGGATCTCATCGTGGTATCTCTGTGCATTCAAATTGCCATTGATGAAATGCAATTGTGTTCATTATCCGTACCTTATGCCTGACCATACCATAACCCCACCGCCACCATGGGCCACTAATATTCACAACGTTGACATCCGCATTCCGCTCGTCCACACAACACAATACACAAAGGTGAGCATTTGCCCACTGAAGATGGTTACGACGCCGAACTGCAGTCAGGTCAAAACCCTGGTGAGGACGACAAACACGCAGATGAGCTTCCCTGATATGGTTTTTGACAGTTTGTGCATAAATTCTTCATTTGTGCAAACCCACAGTGCCATTAGCTGTCCGGGTGGCTAGTCTCAGACGATCCCGCAGGTGAAGAAGCCAGATGTGGAGGTCATGGCTGGCTTGGTTACACGGTCTGCGGTTGTGAGGCCAGTTGAACGTACTGTCAAATTCTCTAAAATGACGGAGGTGGCTTATGGTAGAGCAATGAACATTCAATTATCTGGCAACAGCTCTGGTGGACATTTCAGCAATCAGCACTCAATTTGCATGCTTCCTCAACTTGTGGTATTGTGTTGTGACAACTGCACATTTTATTGGCCTTTTATTCTCCCCAGCACAATGTGCACCTATGTAATGATCATGCTGTTTAATCAGCTTCTTGACATGCCACACCTGTCAGGTGGTTGGATTATCTCGGCAAAAGAGATGCTCACTAACAGGGATGTAAACAAATTTGACAAATACACTTTTTGTGCGAATGGAAAAATGATTGGATCTTTTATTTCAGCTCATGAAACATGGGACCAACACTTTATATGTTGCGTTTTATATATATATTTTTTTTCAGTACATGTTAGAAACCATGTTAGTACATCGCGGATATTGTCATGCAAGGGGATTCTATTGTGTTGGGTTTTTCGACAGTGGATGTGATGTATTTCTTTGCTCTTTTTTTTTTTTTAGGAGGAGCAATGGATGAGGATGGAGAAGAGGAAGACTTTGACGAGGAGGATGATGAAGTCAGCGGTGACGAAGAGGTAAAGCCCCTTTTTGGTTTGTTTGTGACCCAAAAGATCAACGGGGATATGGTTTGAAAGCACTGTCCTATCTCCCCAGGAAGAAGACCTTGGTATTGAGGATGAGGATGACAATGATAATGGTATGTCATTCTTGTACTTTTTGTCACAAGTTAATGTTAAAAAGTTAAACTGTTTGATACTTTACGAAGTATAATATTATTACCCTTTCTCATTTCCCCAGAAGTTGAGGCTGTCCAAGGAGAGAAGAGAAAGCAAGAGCCTGACGACAATGATGATTATGAACAAAAAAAGAAAGGCAATCAAGTTACCAACCCCTTCCCTCTCCACCCTGACACCCACCCACACCCTGCCTACTCTACGTCTCTCCCCCAGCTTTGAGCCCCCGTGTGGGGAAAGACTGTACCGGACAGGTGGTTCAAGTGGAGCTGCCTCCGCCCCATGGAACCGAGAGCCATCCTCAAGGAGCGCACCACTCCGCATTCCACTTTTTCACTGTCAACTCCCCCTTTATGTATACCTGTGTGAGGACTTTGGTACTGTATCTAGTTTTGGGTCTGTGCTTTTTAATATTTTGTTGGATGAATTATGAAGAGAAAGTTGTTGTTGGGTTTATTTCTTCCCTCCATCTTTTCTGTTCCTTATTTTTTTTAAATAAAATGTATTGCTATAGAAACTGTGTGAAGAGGGAGCTAAGATTCAGTGTGGCCGCCTGTTGCACAAATCAAGGTTGTAGCTACAAGTGCCTGTCGCTCAACTCCTGCAGAGTGCAATGGGTTGCCTTAGTGGGAAAAGTCTAGAACACTCATCACACAATATGCAGCAAATACCTCAATGGATACTTCAGTCACTCCATGAGATGACATGTTGCAGCTTATTTTATTTTGAATGGGAGGGAAGGTAAAAAGACGGCAATACGAACACATGAAATCAAAGTTTATTCGTCACATGCTTTGTATACAGGTGTAGACTAACAGTGAAAAGCTTACTTACAGGCCCTTCCCAACAATACGATGGTGCTGTAGGCCTTCACTTTCCTACAGAGCTTCCCAGGGCTAGGTGGTCATCTACCTGGCTGATGTAGGCCTTGAGCTCCCCCAGCACAGGGGTGAGGTCTTTGCCTGGGTATTTAAGAGCTGAAGGCATCGCCTGGACGGAGGATGTGAATTTTGGATTTTAATTTTGTGGAATATTCTGTGGTCTGTGCTGACTATTCCGTCTCTCAACCCCCAAGTCCAACTGGGGATCAACAGTACAGGAGAAAGAAGCTACTGAGTCTGAATGCAGCTTCTCCACACTGGTGGTCCCCTCTTCTGATGGTACACTGGTGCTCCCCTCTTCTGATGGTACACTGGTGCTCCCCTCTTCTGATGGTACACTGGTGCTCCCCTCTTCTGATGGTACACTGGTGCTCCCCTCTTCTGATGGTACACTGGTGCTCCCCTCTTCTGATGGTACACTGGTGCTCTCAGGTTAGACGCCACAGTCATAAGTATCTGTGTCAATGTCCACTCTACTGTGTGGGGAGTCATAGAGATGTAGGGTGCCTGTGATCGTATCACAGAGAAAGATCTGAATAGATTAAATAGATCTGAATTCATACATCTGATTTACGTTGTAAGATATCAGTGATTGTTTATGCCGCCTAACAAAAGTACACATTTCTGCGCATGTGTCGTAATTTCTAGCTTGCCAACCAGCAACTTACTAACTGCCAACCAGACAGCCTGCCAGGCCTTATGCCACATTCAAGTGCTGGTCGGAACTAGGAATGCTAACTGGTTGAACGTAGCATGTGTATAACTAAAACCAATTAGTAAGTCTGACATTTCCGATTTGCACATGAATGGGGCATCACTGAAGATTTATTTTGCTTGCTGGCATTAGTGCAGTGTTTAACCAATTCGCAGCCTCCTAGTCGGTTGCACACACACACGGTTCAATTGCAAAGTTGTCTCAATCATTTAACTTCTACATCGGTGTTGTAGGAGGTCGTTTCCACTGCATTACACAGGCGGAATGGTTTATTTTATATTGACCTTGGTAGCCATGTTTGTTGCTAGCATAAATTCTAAAATGGGGCGCCCTTTATTACAGTGCACTTTTATATATCCACCAGCAATAATACATTTTGTTTTTACAGCATGTCCAACTATATTTGATTTATTTTTTTTATTTTTTTTTCTGATTCAGTAGGGACCCAGATATTTAGCTAGCTAGCTACGCAAACAAATGTTTCACTAGTTCGAGTCATCCACATCTTGTAGGCTATAGCTACCTAGCCATAATGTAAAGTTTTATATTTAAGCAGCAATAAGGCACCTCTGGGGTTTGTGATATGGCCAATATACCACGGCTAAGGGCTGTTCTTATACATGACGCAACGTGGAGTGCCTGGATACAGCCCTTAGCTGTGGTATATTGGCCATATATCACAAACCCCCAAGGTGCCTTATTGCCAATTTTATAAAGGGAAAAGGGGGATACCTAGTCAGTTGTACAACAATGCTTTCAACTGAAATGTGTATTCTGCATTTAAGGGGGCTGCCTTAATCGACATCCACGTCTTCGGAGCCTAAGGAACAGTGGGTTAACTGCCTTGCTCAGGGGTAGAACGACAGATTTTTACCTTGTCAGCTCAGGGATTCGATCCAGCAACCTTTCGGTTACTGGCCCAATGCTCTAACCAATAAACTGGTTACCAATTTAAATGAGAGCAGTAAAAATACATGTTTTGTCATAGCCATGGTATATCAGACTGTTTGTCATAGCCATGGTATATCAGACTGTATACCAAATGTATCAGCCAATCAGCATTCAGGGCTCGAACCACCCAGTTTATAATACTAGTTTGCTAACAGTCCATTGAAGTTATTGAGGGGCCATTGCCAGATACAATGTGGCAGATCATCTTCTACTCACCTAGCCTCACATCTCGACAAATGTTATATTGTTCAATTTGATATTCATAAACTAATTTATTTTCTGCCAATTTAAAGTTGATTTGTTACATACTCTGGTCAGTTTTAGGTAGACCCAATGATGTATATAAACCCTGGATTGCTGATGCTATTTATTGGCCATTGAGGCTTTGAAGCCAAATTGGCACTCCATAGTAGGAGCAGTCCTCCATAGGAATGAATGGGATTCTGCAGTATTTCAATTATGTTTCAAGGTGGGGTGGGGGGGGGGTCAAAATCAAAAGTAACAGTCAGTATCTGGTGTGGCCACCAGCTGCATTAAGTACTGCAGTGCTTCTCTTCATGGACTGCACCAGATTTGCCAATTCTTGCTGTGAGATGTTACCCCACTCTTCCACCAAAGCACCTGCAAGTTCCCAGTCATTTCTGGGGGGAATGGCCCTAGCCCTCACCCTCCGATCCAACAGGTCTCAGACGTGCTCAATGGGATTGAGATCCAGGCTCTTCGCTGGCCATGGCAGAACACTGACATTCCTGTCTTGCAGGAAATCACGCACAGAACGAGCAGTATGGCTGGTGGCATTGTCATGCTGGAGGGTCATGTCAGGATGAGCCTGCAGGAAGGGTACCACATGAGGGAGGAGGATGTCTTCCCTGTAACTCACAGCGTTGAGATTGCCTGCAATGACAACAAGCTCAGTCTGATGATGCTGTGACACACCGCCCCAGACCATGATGGACCCTCCACCTCAAAATCGATCCCGCTCCAGAGTACAGGCCTCGGTGTAACGCTCATTCCTTCGACGATAAACGTGAATCCGACCATCACCCCTGGTGAGACAGAACCGCAACTCGTCAGCCAAGAGCACTTTTTGCCAGTCCTGTCTGGTCCAGCGACGGTGGGTTTGTGCCCATAGGCGACTTTGTTGACGGTGATGTCTGGTGAGGACCTGCCTTTACAACAGGCCTATAAGCCCTCACTCCAGCCTCTCTCAGCCCATTACGGACATTCTGAGCACTGATGGAGAGATTGTGCGTTCCTGGTGTAACTCGGGCAGTTGTTGTTGCCATCCTGTACCTGTCACGCAGGTGTGATGTTCGGATGTACCGATCCTGTGCAGGTGTTGTTACATGTGGTCTGCCACTGCGAGGATGATCAGCTGTCCATCCTGTCTCCCTGTAGCGCTGTCTTAGGCATCTCACAGTACGGACATTGCAATTTATTGCCCTGGCCACATCTGCAGTCCTCATGCCTCCTTGCACCATGCCTAAGGCACGTTCACGCAGATGAGCAGGGACCCTGGGCATCTTTCTTTTGGTGTTTTTCAGAGTCAGTAGAAAGTTCTCTTTAGTGTCCTAAGTTTTCATAACTGTGACCTTAATTGCCTACCGTCTATAAGCTGTTAGTGTCTTAATGACGTTCCAGGTGCATGTTCATTAATTGTTTATGGTTCAAGCACAGAAACAGTGTTTAAACCCTTTCCAATGAAGATCTGTGAAGTTATTTGGATTTTTACGAATTATCTTTGAAAGACAGGGTCCTGAAAAAGAGACGTTTCTTTTTTTTCTGAGTTTATTTTAACTTCTCTAGGGTAGGTGAGACGCTAACGTCCCACCAGGCCAACATCCGGTGAAACTGCAGAGAGCTAACATTTTAAATGCACCCTTCGTTGTATTAAACATTCTTGTAAATACATATATCTTACATCATTTAAAAGTTGAACGTCTTATTAATCCAGCCGTTGTGTCACATTTCAAAAAGGTTTACTGCAAAAGCAAACATGCGATTTTCTGAGGACGGCGCCCCACACACACAAGTATTACTAGCATTTTCCAACCAAGCATTAGCGTCACGAAAGTCAGAAATAACAATAAAATAAATCGCTTACCATTGAAGATCTTCCTCTGGTGGCAATGCCAAGTGTCTTAACTACACAGTGAATGTTCGTTTTGTTTGATAAAATCAATTTTTATAGCCTAACACGAAACATTTGTAAACCGGTTGCGTCGTGATTTCCTTCTTATTCAACTTTGGACGAAGCGTTCGTGGTAATTGCACACACTAAACAAACGTTTATCCAGTCATGGTTGGTTTCATTGCAATCCTGGTTGTTACTAACACAATCATACATGGTTCTTATCCCGGGACGTATTGACCGAAACAAACCGATTTGAAGACACCAATCAATGACCTCATTGCGCACCAATGGTAGGACCGGTCTATCGTTGATTGACTGTATTTTGGCCCAATGACCACTGATCATCTTGAAATCTAGCTTGGAAGATAGCCAATGAGATGAGGTAAACGGCAATATGTAATGGTTATACGTTCGAAGACCAGCCTTTGTCGTAAACTCTGGCGTAAAAGAGGTTCATTCGCCATTGCAAATCCTACTTGATGGAGCCACGAGTGTTACGCATAGCAGTACATATTCAATAAGTTTATATATTTAAATTATGGCGAATAAATCAGGAAAAGCCAAAACAAAGTCTAGTATACAGATTTAACCCAAATTATAGAGGAAATTTATAGAGACATCTCACAGCTAGCCTTCAGGGAGCTGCTCATCCAGGAGCTTGCTAGCTACAGCAAGTCCACTGCAGCACCTTCTGCTCCAACCAGTGGTGTTCACCTGCCCAGATTCATCTCTGCAGGCATGAATGTGCCTCGGCAAAAAGGGCACAGCAGGGAGACGTCGTTGTGCCCTTTGTCACAGGAAATGCCCCATCACCTGCACCACCTGTTCAGTAAGCCTCTGCTTTACAGCAGAAAGAGACTGCTATGGGCCATGGCACCAGCAGCACAATATTGTGTAGAGGACTGAGGGTCTTCACAATATTGTAAATAGAAAATGTGTAAATGGTTACCCTTGTTTGTTTTTTGTTTTTTTCAAATATATTTACTTTTTGGGGGTGTGTTAGAATAGCATTTATGTATTTTGTTTATAGTTCTTTCCTTCAAAATGTACCACTGTACCAATTCGGCCACTTGGGTACATTTGTGTGGGACACCTGGGTGACTTCCTGCTCAATGTCATGTAGCTCGCTCATTTTTGAAGTTCTGTCTAAAACTTTGCTCAGCTATTGTTGCCATCTTGTGTTCTTCATTCAGATCATCCACGGCATCCTATCTGTATGTTTGGCTGTTCTTGGTCATTTGAAAGATGATGCAGCAACAATAAAAAAAACAGAAAACGTATGTTTATTTTCTTCTACCAAATCTATTGTGTTATATTCTCCTACATTCAATTCACATTTCCACAACATTCAGAGTGTTTCCTTTCAAATGATACCAAGAATATGCATATCCTTGCTTCTGGGCCTGAGCTACAGGCAGTTAGATTAGGGTATGTCTTTAGGCGGAAATTGAGAAGGGGGGGTACCCCACAGAAGTTAAGGAACATTATATTTTTTTATGCTTAGCTCATATAATTTAAAAGTATGCATTAAGTTGTCTGTAATAGAATACACTTGTCAAAAACGAATGTAGACAAATGCTTTTCTATAGCTTCTAAAATACTATGTTTCACAATTGAGTGCCAAGATGGCTGCGTGGTGGCTTCAATAGAGTAACCCACTCCAGGGGTTAAACACATCATTTGGTACACCACCCCATTCCCGAAAATGGATCGCTCCTACAGACAGTCACGTGGCCATGGCTTGCTATATAAAGCATGCAGACAGGCGTCTAGTTATACTGTTCGATTGAACATAAGAATGGGCAAAAAGAGTGACTTAAGGGACTTTGAGCGTGGTATGATTGTGGGTGCCAGACGCGCCGGATCCAGTATATCACAAACGGCCGCACTCTTGGGCTTTTCACGCACGACCGTGTCTGTGGTTTACAGAGAATGGCGCGACAAACAAAAAACATCGAGTCAGCGACAGTCCAGTGGGCGTAAACAGCTCGTTGATAAGAGAGGTCGAAGGAGATTGGAAAGAATCGTGCAAACTAACAGGCGGGCCACAATTAGACAAATAACAGCGCAGTACAACAGTGGTGTGCAGAACAGTATCTCGGAACGCACAACTCGTCGATCCTTGTCACGGATGGGCTATTGCAGCAAACGCCGGGCAAACGAAGAGTGGAAAAACATCGCTTGTGTAGATACGGTAAAGGAGTCAATGGAATGCAGACCGTTCCATTGATTAGATAGGTCAGATTTGTTGAATGTGCGCCAAACAAAGTGGATGTATCAAATATGGGATGATCTATGTGTTGTCACAGGCCCACAATGTGGTTACTTAAATCCGATTGATATGTTTGGCTGTTTTCGCTGCATAATGTTTAGAAGTTGCCCCTTTTAAGGTTCAGAAGAAGTGACTACTAAATACTAACTCCCGTTCATATAGCTAAACTTGTTAGGTAGCATACAGAAATCGGTGGTAGTCAGTCGTTTTTTAACTGTAATACAGTTGATTGGTGACGATGACATGTGTTGATGTTGACATCCATATAAGCGTTCTACTCCGATTTTTACCTTAACGTTGTTTAAAATAAATTCCCTAAATGTAACTCATTTCGTTGGGGCAATGAAAAAATTCGGAATCTTTCCTCCACAGCCCTTTCCCATATGCGTTTCCATGGCAATTCCATTGTTTTGGTCGAGTTCGATCGACTTCTTTACTGCATCTGTTGCGAGCGGTCAACGAATGTTTATTCCCAGACAGATTATTCCTTACAACTACCACGAAGGAAAACAAAAAACGTACTGAAACTGGCCAACAAGCTCCACGTTCAGTGTCGATATGTTGTACATTGTGTTAATAATTTGACATTTATAATGTATAGGAAAGACAATTAACATGTTGGTCGCCGTCTTGTGAAATAGCCTGCCTGAATGACATGAGACCGAGCAAAAGGCGTTTGGTGTGTGGGTTGCTAAAACTCCGTTCGACCCTCTGGCTTTTCATGCATACATTAATACAAGTATTCAACATTGAATGCATTTTAATTGATCTTTTTACGTTATTACTGCGAGTAAACAGTCATTCTTCTTTGGAGCGTTTAGATCACTGCATCTCAGGAATCGCCATGTTGTCATTCTGTCGGCTTTGAAGCTCTAGAGGAAGGACCTCCATCTTTGTTTAACTAATTTCCAATAGTGTGCAACTGCAGCCTGCAATTCAGGGCGTTGTTGCATGTGGGCATTCCTGCATCTTTAGGGGCGGCCCCTCCCCTCCTGCATCTGTAGGAACGCCTCCGATAAGTCCATTTGTTCCTGCATGAATGCACCCCTCGAACACAACATCTTCATGCTTGTGTGACACCTTTTGAATGTGGATCAAAAGGGAAATAAATGTTTCACCCTCTCCTGCTGTGTACCGGAGTCCTCTTTGCCTGCTAGTGTTCGCTAGCACCGCAGTCGGGAGGCTGGGGTGACACTGCTAGATTGTTAGTTAGCTAGCTAGCACACATTCGCCCCCCACATACCGGAGAAAACCATGCCTGACAGGCGGGTGCGAAGGACACTGTTTACCGGTCGCCCCCCACCTCCCGCTAGCACAACAGGTGGGAGGCTGGGGCGACACCATGTGCTAACTAGCTAGCTTGCTAGTCAGCGACACTGTTAGCTAACACACTGCGTCGCCCCCGTCTGCTGTGTACCAGAGTCCTCTTTGCTAGCTAGCGGGACACTGTACCGGTCGCTCCCACTAGCACAGCAGTCGGGAAGCTGGGGCAACACTGTGCTAGCATGCTAGTTAGCAACACTGTATGCTAGCTTGTTAGTTAGCTAGCTAGCACACTGTCGCCCCCACGTACCGGAGAAAACCATGCCTGACAAGCGGGGGGGAAGGACACTGTATAACGGTCGCCCCCACAACAGGTGGGAGGCTGGGGCGACACCATGTGCTAACTAACTAGCTTGCTAGTCAGTGACACTGTTAGCTAGCTAACACACGTCATTGCCCCCGCCTGCTGTGTACCGGCGTCAGTCTCAGGACGAGCTGGCTAAGCTAGCACAGTGTCCTCCGCTGCCGCCGTCGTTAACAGAACTGCGGGAAAACAGTGCCCGACAGGTGGGGGCGAAGGACACTACTGGTAAAGATTTTTATAACTAACCCAAGAGCACAGAAGGCTGCTACGGGGAGAATGACTCATAATGGCCGGAAACCACGTGTTTGATGTATTTGACCATGGTTGCCCTTAGTTTGAAGATGTAATCCGGACACAGGTGTTTTCTCCATCTCCTTAGCTATCATTCTCTAATTCCACTGATTAAAACTTGGTCCTCCAGAAAGTGGAGAGCAACATTTATGCAGTTCCACTACGCAATATATTTGTATAAAAGCCGCACTAGACAGGATTACCTACACATACTGACCAGCTCAAATGGACAGAAGCGTGCTATATGGCAGACCAATCCGAACTCATCTCTCGGCATGTCCAGCCCACTCATTATCTCAGCCAATCATGGCTAGCAGGAAGGTTGCTGTCTTTCTGCGGCTAAACCAACTAGGCTCGGTATTTAACAATTTTATATTTATTTACAGAAGGCATACAAGTTTTATTAAGGCACATGAAAGTTATGTTCCAGAAGACATTTTTGCTAAAAAACGCATTTTGATTTAAAAAAAATTATATTCAAATGGCTCTCCTGTGAAATAGTGACCCGTGACATACACCTATTTTTTTCTGAAAAGAGTCACATTTGATACCATTCCACTCCAGTCATTAACACAAGCCCATTCTCCCCAATTAAGGCGTCACCAATCTCCTGTGCCCAAGATAGACCAGAGCTTCTCATTTCCAATGGGAGCAAATGAATCATAGTTGGCAGAACAACCAAGGAGATGGGCAGAGCATGCACGAGCTAGTGAGATCCTATTGGCACGTTCTAGCATTTATTGCATATTTTTCATATGGAACACCTACAATTTTTTTTACTTTGGCAAAGGGTAAGGTCTACAACTTGTCTGTTACAGATTCTAGTTTTGGAAACACAATACTGTATGGAGATCAAATGTTTAATAGATGAGAAAATTAGCAGAATGTCGGCCCAAACTCCATCTTCTCCCATTGCCGGCCACTGGGCTTCCTCTCATCACCATATTTAGTATTGAGTGACCAGTTGCTAACCAGACACCAACCAGATGCTTCACATTCATACAACTGGTGAAATATCTGGCTGATTGTTCTGTGCATACCATCTATAACAAAGAGGAAGTGAGGCCTAATTTGTCTGAAAATCTTTCTCCCGCCAGCACGTGGGGTTGTTTTGCCAACCAAGCAAGGAGTTTTTGTATGGCGGTCAATGAGTTTTGAATTTGGTCAACAAAAATGTATGGCCTATTTGCTACATGAGGTTTATTTGATCTAATATACGTTTCAAAATGTTCAAGTTAAGTGTACTGATATAGGTCACGTGACATCCAGCAACCTTCGGAAAGTATTCAGACCCCTTGACTTGTCCACATTTTGTTACCCCATAATGACAAAGTGAAAATGGTTGTTTTAAAAAAAACAAATACCTTATTTACATATGTATTCAGACCCTTTGCTATGAGACTCAATTGAGCTCAGGTGCATCTTGTTTCCATTTATCATCCTTGAGATGCTTCTACAGCTTGATTGGAGTCCACCTGTGGGAAATTCAATTGATTGGACATGATTTGGAAAGGCACACACCTGTCTATTTTAAGGTACCATGAGGTTGAAGGAATTGTCTGTAGAGCTCTGAGACAGATTGTGTCGAGGCACAGATCTGGGGAAGGGTACCAAAAAATGTCTGCATCATTGAAGGCACACCCAGAACACAGTGTCCTCCATCATTCTTAAATGGAAGAAGTTTGGAACCACCAAGACTCTTCCTAGAGCTGGCTGCCCTGCCAGACTGAGCAATCGGGGGAGAAGGGCCTTGGTCAGGGAGGTGACCAAGAACCTGATGGCTACTCTGACAGAGCTCCAGAATTCCTCTGTGGAGATGGTTGTCCTTCTGGAAGGTTCTCCCATCTCTGTAGCATTTCACCAATCAGGTCTTTATGCCAGAGTGGGCAGATGAAAGCCACTCCTCAGTAAGGCACATGACAGCCCACTTGGAGTTTGCCAAAAGGCACCTAAAGGACTCTCAGACCATGAAAAACAAGATTCTCTGGTCTGATGAAACCAAGATAGAACTCTTTGGCCTGAATGCCAAGCGTCACGTCTGGAGGAAACCTGGCACCATTACTACGGTGAAGCATGGTGGTGGCAGAATCATGCTGTGGGGATGTTTTTCAGCAGCAGGGACTGGGAGACTAGTCAGGATCAAAGATGAATGGAGCAAAGTACAGAGAGATCCTTGATGAAAACCTGCTCCAGAGCGCTCACAACCTCAGACTGGGGCGACGGTTCACCTTCCAACAAGACAACGACCCTAAGCACACAGCCAAGAGAACACAGGAGTAGCTTTGGGACAAGTCTCTGAATGTCCTTGATTGGCCCAGCCACACCCCGGACATGAACCCGAGCAAACATCTCTGGAGAGACCTGAAAATAGCTGTGCAGCCATCCAACCTGATAGCACTTAAGAGGCTCTGCAGAGAAGAATGGGATAAACTCCCCAAATACAGGTTGTAGCTTGTAGCATCATACCCAAGACTTGAGGCTGTAATCACTGCCAAAGGTGCTTCAACAAAGTACTGAGTAAAGGGTCTGAATACTTATGTAAATGTGGTTTTTTTTTAATACATTTGCAATATTCTAAACCTGGTTGTGTGTAGATTGGGGGGGTCACTTTAGAATAAGGCTGTAACCTACCAATGTGTAGAAATTCAAGGGGTCTAAATACTTTCCGACGGCACTATATCGGAGATGGCTATGCATTAGGCTAATAGCATAGTATCTCTCCATTGAATACAGGCGGATGTCAACAACCCTCATCGAACATTCAAAAAAGTTTAATGAGATGTATTCACCAATCCAAAGACAGGACAGGCATGAGCTAGACAGCCCGCCGTGCCGCCTTTGTGGACAACGACTCCCATTGTTATGATGGACAGACATGTATCTTGTCAGTATATCCATAATAGTTATCCATAATATAGCTAGCTAGTCTTCTTCTGGGGAGGGTTATCGGTGGTTGGCATCCAACGTTATGGTGCATTAGCCATTTACTGCACTGGAGCGCCCCTGTCTTCCACCTATGTACTGGAGTTGTAGCTTAAAAAAGGACCAATAGAAGTATAAGGAGAGGTTCCTGTAGGAACACCCCGATTTGCGGGCTGCAGGTGCAACCTAATTTCTAACAAACTGTCTTATCAGTTGTTCGCTCGATGGCTAGTCAATCAATTTACCTCAATGTTTTTGCTTTAGAGTATATTTGCAATCCTTTCCATTGCTGTAGGGTAGGTAATGCTGCGCCGTCAGGCTTCTCCTGCAGGTCCTCAACTGCACGGCAGCGCTTAAAAGGGCAATGGCTAGCCTGTAGCGAGCTTGCTAACAAAAAGCATTGCATGTGTCATTAGTGACTGAACAGCGGGCAAGTGAAGGTAGAACTGTATTGTGCGGTTCTTCCTCGTGGCAGCTGGTTTAAAGAAACAACCGCGGTGCCTCGACATAAAACATCATGCAACCAAATACCTTTATTGATGACTCCACTCGACAGCCTTATCAATGTTTCACTTTGTTAGTGTGCAAATCATGATCTTTGACGTTCAACGTTAACATTCTTAAACCTTTTTGTTGCACAACGACTGTCCCTGACTATTAAATGTGAACTCTGCTCTTTAAACAATTAAATGTAACATTTTGTAGCTACGAACTGAGTTGCAAGTATTCATACAGTATTCATACAGAAGTCAGGAAAACTGTCAGAGGAATAATCATTGCGGTCCATATTTTGTGTATTGACCTTTTTCATCCTGAAGTTTAGATTAAAAGCTTTTTGTTTTTATCCATGAAAAATATTGATGCAGCAAGTTACTGTTGCCAACATGTGACTTTTCTAAACAGGTTTCCCACAACTTTTATATAAATGCATGAAATGTTTTCATAATATGGGTGCATTATCCATTGAGTGTTTAATGCATCTGTAAACAACACATGCATGTGTTTTTTTTCTTTGAATTACATGGATTACAATTTAACTAATTATTTTATCCTTATAGGTACGAGAACTTGTCCTGGACAACAGCCGATCAAATGAAGGGAAAATCAAAGGCCTCACAGAAGAATTTGTCAATCTGGAATTCCTCAGTTTGATAAACGTTGGCCTAATCTCAGTCTCCAACCTTCCCAAACTTGAGAAACTCAAAAAGGTAATGTTTTTTTTCTCAATTTTTAACACAAGCTTACACTTACAGTAACATTTGTGTTGACTCCTTTTGAAAAATACCTTAAATTCTGCTGGTGGAGGGTATAGAAAGAGCCATTGTTCGTCCCTAATGGCACCCTATTCCCTATATAGTGCACTTTTGAGGGCCCTGGTCTAAAATAGTGCTCTATGTAAGGAATAGGATTCCATTTGGGACATAGTCATTATTTTCTGAAAGACTGTTACTTGCTTTGGTGTTTTTGGACAGAAGTGACTGTATCTTCACATTATGTTGCAGTTGGAACTCAGTGACAACAGAATCTCTGGTGGCCTTGACGTGCTAGCAGAGAAACTCCCCAACCTCACACATCTAAATCTAAGCGGGAACAAACTGAAAGACATCAGCACGTTGGAACCTTTGGTAGGTATACCAAACTCCTGGTAGAGCACAATACAGTGCAACACCATCTCATTGGCTCAGACTATGCCTCAAATTTAATTTCCCCATATAGAGTTTTGACCAATTTGGTCCCACAGAAAAAGCTGGACAGCCTGAAGTCTCTGGACCTGTTCAACTGTGAGGTGACCAACCTGAACGACTACAGGGAGAGTGTGTTCAAGCTGCTCCCTCAGCTTACCTACCTGGACGGGTACGACGCGGAGGACCGGGAGGCGACCGACTCGGACGGAGAGGTGGACGATGACGACGATGAGGGTGGGTAGTCATTTAGTTTGTGTTTTGAGGGAATACAAGGAAATGTACGTGCAGATGTGCGTTGAATGGAGGGTCTTCTGTAGCTCAGTTGGTAGAGCATGGCACTTGCAACGCCAGAATAGTGGGTTCGATTCCCGGGACCACCCGTACTTAAATGTATGCTCGCATCACTATAAAACATCTGCTAAATTGAATCTTTATATATTGCAATCCATATGTGTTTTGTCATGGAAGGCAATTCTGTTGTGTATTTGTAGGGTTTGTCGGCATTTCTCTGTGATGACTGACAATGGAGGTGGTGTATTTGTTTTTTAGGAGAGGATGAGGACGTAGAGGAGGAAGACTTTGACGAGGAGGAGGATGACTATGAAGAGGAGGGAGTAGTAGTAGGAGAGGATGATGAGATCAGCGGAGTTAAGGAGGTAAAGCCAGTTTTGGTTTATTTGTGACCCAATAGTTTAAAAAGATCAACAGATCAATATGGTTTGAGAGCTCTGTGGATGCTGACCTGCTCTGTCACTTCTCTCCAGGAGGAAGATCTCGGCATTGATGGTGAAGTTGACGAAGATGGTATGTCATTCATACTTTGTCACAAGCTCACTTTTGGATACTTTACTAAGTACAGTACCATATAGTATAGGGATGCACGATATATCGGTGAACATATCTAGTTAACGCCAATGTGCAAAACCGATGTCAAAGCTGACATGCATACCTATAAAGTAGGTACATGAGCTAATAACGCCACGTAAAAATGTTGCGCTACACGTGCAACACAGCATTCCTAACCTTGCCCACAATGTCTGCTGTGTGGATCGAGTAGTCAACAAGTCGAGTAGTCATTTGAAAGAATAAGAAAATTTAAACGAGACAACTCAAAGGCAAAATCCATTAAAGCCAAGATAATGGAATTCATTGCCCTTGACAATCAACCGTTCTCTGACGTGGGTGATGTTGGCTTTCGCCGACTGGTCGAGCACTGGTACACACTACCAAGTGCGCTATTTTTCAGATGTTGCCCTACCGGAGTTACACAGTAATAGAGTTACGACATACATACTATGGAACGCCGTTTGGGTCTTTGCCTGTCAAAAATGATACACTAGCACTGTCAAAGCTGTACAAAAGTCTGCAAACACCGGCCACGAATGATGTTTACTATACCGCGTTGGTAATAAAGCGTCATTTGTTTGACCGCATATTCTGGGGTAGCTAGCTTTAGGTAGCACCAATACAACCAGCTTGAAAAACAATGACCAGTAGAAACTGCAGTCATTTTCATTATTCTTAGCAATGATTTAGGAATCCTTGTAAGTAGTAGCTAGGTAGCCATTTGTTGTTCACCTATTGAAATTGAACTTCAGTGCATGAAAATAAATAGCTAGCCAGCTACTTAACCCTGTTGCCCAAAGCTAACGTTATAAGCAGCCAGCTAACTTCATCTGGCTAGTGAGGCTCGACCGGACCGGGTTATGTGTCGTGAAGCTAGCCACAATAAGAATTAGGCACAATAGTGGAATTTGCGGTTTGCCTTCAAAATAAGTGTCATTGACAGTGATGCAAATTAATACAAATAGTATAATTATGCCAAACTTTTATTTTGAAGGCTAACCGCAAAGTCCGCTGTGGCTAATCCTTATTGTGGCTAGCTTCACATAGATGGGTCCGACCATCATTAATAAAATAAGAACTGTTTTATAAATTAGGGTTATTTTAGATGATGACACTATGCTACACTGTGACACTATGCTACTGAAACAGATGTGGTTTTGCTATGTTTTTGGGGGAAAACATTGTTTGCATCCATGAGCTAGCTAGCTTCTTTTTTTATGACCAGCACTGTGCGAGACAACTTTACCAGCATCATGGCATACGTATCGATGAATTGTTGTGACATATGAAATAGGAATGATGGTGTACATAAATTAATGAATGTGTTAAATTATTGTGACGTACAGTCATATTCAGGTCTGAGTCAACAAGCTTATTTGACACGTCAAATGGTGTGACCAATCATGACCTGAATATGATTGTATGTCACAATAATTTAACGCGTTCATAATGTTTTTACGTAGTTATTACACTATCACTTGTATTTCATGTCACAACAATTCATCGATGTATCTTTTTTTGCCGCGCAAAGACCCAAACGGCGTACCATAGAAATCCTGGTTGAGAATGAAACGACTGAACAAACAAACAGCACAGCAAGTAAGTGAAATAAATACGTTTTTATGATGTTTTACTGGTAATGGGGACATGCGTAAGTGCCAATCAAAATAACGTTTTGGTCAGTTTGTGTGTAACCTTTATTTAACTAGGCAAGTCAGTTAAGAACAAATTCTTACTTACAATGACGGCCTACCACGGCCAAACCTGGACGATGCTGGGCCAATTGTGCACCGCCCTATGGGACTCCCAATCACGGCCGGATGTGATACAGCCTGGATTTGAACCAGGGACTGTAGTGACGCCTCTTGCACTGAGATGCAGTGCCTTAGACCACTGCGTCCGTGTGTGTGTTAACTATTTAACTGTACGAGAATGCTTAAAAGGCAGCTACAATTTTAAATATTTGTTATCGGTATCAGGTTTATTGGCAAGGAAAATGTTGCATATCGGTATCGGCCAAAAATCTCATGTCGGTGCATCACTAGTATAGTATAATGACCCTTTCCCATTTCTCCCAGAAATCAAGGCTGTCAAAGGAGAGAAGAGAATGCAAGAGCCTGACAAGGATGATTATGAGGAAAAACCGACAGCCTATCAAGTTACCAACCCCTTCCCTCTCCACCCTGACACCCACCCTGCCTACGCCACGTCCCTCTCCCAGCTTTGAGCCCGTCTAGGGCAAGACTGTACCAGATGGTTGGTTCGAGTGGAGCTGCCTCCGCTCCATGGAATCGAGAGACATTCCCAAGGTTCTCAAGCAGCGCACTACTTCGCATTCCACAATTTCACTGTCAACTCCCCTTTATGTATACCTGTGTGAGGACTTCAGGATTGGTATTTCATTTTGGGTCTGCGCTTTTAATATTTTTGTTGGATGAATTATGAATACATTGTTAGGTTTATTTCTTACCCCGTTGTCTGCTTTATCTTTATTTTTTCCCCCCCCAAAAAATTGCTATAGCAACTGTGCGACAAGCGAGCGGTGATTTTGTGTGGCCGCCTGTTGCACAAATCAAGGTTATAGCTACATTTTTTAAACTTTCTGTATGACCAAGCTTTGTAAATAAAATGTTTACGTTTTTGGCTAGTGACAAGTCTAGAACTCATATTTATATCACACAATATGCACCAAATACCTCAATGGATACTCTAGTCACTCCACGAGAGGACATGTTGCAGCTTATTTTATTTTGAATGGGAGGGAAGGTAAAAAAAGACTGCAATAGGAACACGAGTTTCACTGCAACTCAAATTTTATTTGTCACATGCTTTGTAAAAAGGTGTAGACTAACAGTGAAATGCTTACTTGCAGGCCCTTCCCAACAATACAGAGAAAGGAAAAGTAAAGCATGTAATAAAAATAATAGCAGATGTACAATGAATAACGATAGCATTGCTATATACAAGAGGTACCAGTACCAAGTCTGTGCAGGGGAACGAGGTAGATATGTACATATAACTAGGAATAAAGTGACAGTATTGGCAGTGTGGTGAGTCATGGTTAGTGCAAAAAGGGTTATTGCAGATAAACGGGGTAGCTATTTGGTTAACTTCTGAAAGGTAGAATATGCAGAAATCGCACCGCCATTACCTGGTTGCTAAAATTGGAATAGTTTGCCTAATTTCAGTTTGTGCCTAAACTCTGGATCGCAAAGCCAGTTTCACTGCTTATTTTTCATTGTTCCCCTCTAATCAGGGACTGATTTAGACCTGGGACACCAGGTGTGTGCAATTAATTATCAGGTAGAACAGAAATCCAGCAGGTGCCGGACCTCAGGGTAAGAGATGAATACTACATGTGTAGAGAATCATTGTACCATCTAAACCGCTGTGAAAGACACCCCCACCTGTGGACGTCGGGCCCTCATACCACCCTCATGGAGTCTGTTTCTGACCGTTTGAGCAGACACATGCACATTTGTGGCCTGCTGGAGGTCATTTTGCAGGGCTCTGGCAGTGCACCTCCTTGCACAAAGGCGGAGGTAGCGGTCCTGCTGCTGGGTTGTTTCCCTCCTACGGCCTCCTCCACGTCTCCTGATGTACTGGCCTGTCTCCTGGTAGCGCCTCCATGCTCTGGACACCACGCTGACAGACACAGCAAACCTTATTGCCACAGCTCGCATTGATGTGCCATCCTGGATGAACTGCACTTCCTGAGCCACTTGTGTGGGTTGTAGACTCCGTCTCATGCTACCACTAGAGTGAGAGCACCGCCAGCATTCAAAAGTGACCAAAACATCAGCCAGGAAGCATAGGAACTGAGAAGTGGTCTGTGGTCACCACCTGCAGAATCACTCCTTTTTTGGGGGTGTCTTGCTAATTGCCTATAATTTCCACCTTTTGTCTATTCCATTTGCACAACAGCATGTGAAATTTATTGTCAATCAGTGTTGCTTCCTAAGTGGACAGTTTTAATTTCACAGAAGTGTGATTGACTTGGAGTTACATTGTGTTGTTTAAGTGTTCCCTTTATTTTTTTGAGCAGTGTATATTCTCAATAACCAAAGAGTTTTTTCAGCTGTTTGAAGCAGGTGTACAAAACCGAAAGGAAAAGACCACTAAACTTAACAGGAAGCATAGAAATAGAACATATCTACTGCTTCTTAGACTTGCTTTCAATGAGCATGAAAGATCTATAACCCACATTTCTATGTGAATTTGGTCAGGTCGCCCAAAAAGTTACGTTGTAGCTTTAAGAACAAATTCTTATTTACAATGATGCCCTCCCGGTGTCTACCGCTACACCACTCGGGAGGCCATCATTTGAGAATGGGCCATAGTATAAGTATTAGGACCAGGAAGATGTTGTGCCACATAACCGGCGGCTGTTTGGGCACAGACCTGGATAGTAAGACAGAACTCTGCAGGCTATCTCTGCAGTAGATTGCAACTCCGCCCCCTTTGGCAGTTCTCTCTTATTTGGAAAATGTTAGTTAGGGATGGAAATTTCAGGGGTTTTGGTGGTTTTCCTAAGCCAGGATTCAGACACGGCTAGGACATCCAGGTTGGCAGAGTGTGCTAAGGCAGTGAATAAAACAAACTTAGGGAGGAGGCTTCTAATGTTAACATGCATGAAACAGGCTTATAGGGTTACATAAGAACAAATGAGAGCTTTGGATCTAGGCACTGCAGGCCCTGGATTAACCTCCACATCACCAGAGGAACAGTAGGATAAGGGTACGGCTAAAGGCTATAAGAACTGATCGCCTAGTACGTTCGGAACAGAGAGTAAAAGGAGCAGGTTTCTGGGCACGGTAGAATAGATTCAAGGCATAATGTACAGGCAAAGGTACGGTAGGATGTGAATACAGTGGAGGTAAACCTATGCACTGAGTAACGAGGAGAGAGATAATGTCCCTAGGAACATAATTTAAACCAGGTGAGGTCACCGCATGTGTGGGAGGTGGAACTAAAGGGTTAACTAAAGCGTATTGAGCATGGCTAGAGGCTCAACAGTGAAATAAGGCAATAATTACTAACCAAGACAGCAATGGACAAGGCATATTGACATTAGGGAGAGGCATGCGTAGCCGAGTGATCATAGGGGTCCAGTGAGTTTCTCGGCGCGGAGACACGGCGATCAGGCAGCTAGCGGGCCGGGGATAGCAGAAGGGCCTTAGAGGGACGTCGCGACGGAAGAAAGTCTGTTGTAGCCCCGTCGTGCTGTTACGTCTGCAGACCAGTCGTCGTGGATCAGCAGGGCTCCGTGTGGTAAAAGTGTCCAAGCCAATTGGCAGAATAGGTATAGTGGCCAAAGAATTTGTCTGATGGGCCTCTTAAGCTAACAGCCCGATATGCTCTAGACAGCTAGCGGGCCGCGGCTAGCAGGCTAGCAGATGGGCATTCAGGGGATGTCGCGACGGAGGAGCCAGTTGATAAAACCCCTCGGGTGAATTAAGTCGGTAGTCCAGTCTTGATGGGTCGGCGGGGGTCCAGGTCGATTGGCAAAATAGGTATTGTAGCCCAAGGAGTGGCTGATGGACCTCTTCGGCTAGCCAGGAGATGGGCCTAGCAAGGCTAGCTCCAGGCTAATTGGTTCTTGCTTTGGGACAGAGACATTAGCCAGGAGCGGCCACTCGGATAGCAGCTAGCTAGCTATAACAGCCGCCATTCTTCTGGGAAGGCTTTCCACTAGATTTTGGAACATTGCTGCTGTGACTTGCTTCCATTCAGCCACAAGAGCATTAGTGAGGTCGAGCACTGATGCTGGGCTATTAGGCTTGGCTCGCAGTCGGCATTCCAATTCATCCCAAAGGTGTCCGATAGGATTGAGGTCAGGCTTGCTAGTCAAGTTCTTCCACACCGACCTCGACAAATCATTACTGTATGGACCTCGCTTTGTCTGCACGGGGAAACCCATTTCACGAAGCTCCTAACAAACAGTTATTGTGCTGACATTGCTTCCAGAGGCAGTTTGGAACTCGGTAGTGAGTGTTTCAACCGAGGTCAGATGATTTTTTACAAGCTACGCGCTTCAGCACTCGGTGGTCCCGTTCTGTGAGCTTACATGGCATACCACTTCACAGCTGAGCCGTTGGTGCTCCTAGACGTTTCCACTTCACATTAACAGCACTTACGGTTGACCGGGGCAGCTCTAGCAGGGAAGACATTTTATGAACTGATAGTCTTTTGGAAAGGTGGCATCCTATGACGGTGCCACGCTGAGTCACTGAGCTCTTCAGTAAGGCCATTCTAATGCCAATGTTTGTCTTTGGAGATTGCATGGCTGTGTGTTCTATTTTATACACCTGTCAGCAACGGGTGTGGCTGAAAAGGCCGAATCCACTAATTTGAAGGGGTGTCCACATACTTTTGTATATATTGTGTACATACTGTAGGTAGAGAAGGGCGGGTTGTGTGTCAGTCTAATACACTTGTTCAAACAGGTGTCATTGCGCACTTACGCTTATCAATCTAATGATCTAATAACTCACAGACACACACACACCAAGTTACCCCTGGCAATTTCGTACTATAGACATCAAGGGTGTAACTTTGTGTTGCATATTGGGTGGTCGAGGTCAATGGGGTCCGGGGCATGCCCCCCTGTCATAACTTTTTAAAAGAAATAGCTGTGAAATGGTTGTTTCTGGTGCATTTTGAAGGGAAAATACATCCAAAATTTTCCTGATAATTTGGTAAATATATCCCAATCACAACTGAAATAACAAAACATTTTGTATTACTTTAAACTTTTGGTCTAACTCTAACAGTTCAGAAATGAACCATGCTTGGCATTTTGTTTGTAGAGCGATTGTGAGAAAGTCAGTTCTGTGGTGCGCTCAGTTCAACTGAACGTCTGCTACATTACGTAATTGCTTGTACTGAACAAAACGTTTCCCCAAAACGTTCTTCAATATTCTTGAACAGACTTTGAGATCGCCTACGTTTGCTCCATGTGGCTCCGTGTGGCTTGAAGCAATGAGTGGCGTATTTGAAGGGCAGTTGTGCATTTTGAACCCACAACCGAACACCTCAACGTTTTTCAACTCTTCGTTCAGAACAGCACTGTGTCCATGTAATTGAACATTGCATTACATTTTTACATATTGAACGCAGCCCTGGTGACTTTTCTACTCCAACATTTATGAAAATAAAATGATGGTGATACCATTCAAATATAATTTTCCCCTACAGAAATGAGCCTAACAACATATTGGTCCATTTTTTTAGGCTGGTGTGTTATTTAGCAATAAGCATTATTGGTCACACTTTATTTGGATAGTCCAGACAGTCCATCTGTGGTGCTCTATAGGTGGTCATACTATCAACAAACTATCTGTTGATAAGCAACTGCTTGCTAAGGTTACGGTTAGGGTAAAGATTAGGATAAGGGTTAAGGTTAGGGTTCGGGTTAATAGATAGTTACAGTGCTGGGGAAGCTACTCTGAACATATAGTTTACCAAGCTACCAATTACTTCACTCTGGAAGAAATTAAGTTGCACTAAAGTAACCCTCAAGAAAAATATAGTTCACTTAACTAAAGTTATTTTGAAACCACGAACTGTCATAATAAATGATCATATCTAAATCTGAAACGTCATAGACTACAAATTGCAAGAACAGATCACTCTGTTAACAGAATGTATAATTTAGCATATTAAACACAAAAACGATGTTCCAAGTGAGAATTAGAAAGGAGTGATGCTGAATAAGAAAGGAAATTCGGTCCAGCTTTATTTTAAATGCATCTTATGAAAACTTCATAAAGCATTCATATAGGCTTTAGAAACACTACATACATGAGTCACAAATGATTTATAACTGTATTTCATGCTCTATTTGCAGTGTCCAGTTTATATTTGCAGTGTGTAGTTTAAGTTGTAAACTACACCTCTACAAGGCATAACATGATTTGAATTTAATTCGACTACCACCAAGCTGATGCAAAATGTAGTTCAACTAGTAATTGAACTACATATAGTTTAATACTCCCCAACACTGGTTAGTTGAAATGTTACTGATAGTCTGAAGAGCATCTACAGATGGACTAGTCAAATAAAGTGTTACCGCATTATCACCTGTAACCCAACTGATGCAGCATAGTGGCTATAAATGAATAGGCTGAAGCATGCCCATCGGTATTTGTGCTTATCATTAGCTAGATCAGTGCTTCCCAAACGTTTTCAGTCATGCCACCCTTCCATCATGGGGGAACGTCCTAGATCATATTTCTCATTAAGAATAATGTTGTTTTAACTCTATGGACCATGCATTGATTTGGTCATGTGTTATCTTATGGGTCTATGATTTGAATTAGAATATAGCAATTATGCTCTCTGGTCTCAATTACTTAGAAGTGCATGTGGTCCCACCCCTTCCCATGTGTGCCCAGGTGCAAATTTGTTAGCCCATGTAGTCAGGATGTAAGGCTTACTAGTTATGTCAAATGTTAGGAAGACCGTACAATTTTTGTAGCACCAAAGTTTTACTTTGACCAAAACTATTCACATACATTTTATTTTGATATTTTTATGTACCACGTTGATTGGCTCCAGCCGATGGAAGCTTGGTGCGTGTACAAAGAAAACGAATGCAATTCAACCATTGATGGATGGTGATGAAAATAATGATATTGCGAGTAGTCATGTTAAGGTTTTAAATGTTTTATTGGCAGAGGACTTGCATGTGGCTGTGCATTATATGATGCCTGAATAGGAAAGAGGATCTGATCATGCCTTTTGCTATTCTGGATCAAATCTTGATCCAAAAAGACACACCGGTTTTGGGGTTCATTCCAAATCTACTTGCATTGCTTGGTAACGTATTAGCATGGTATAAGACAACATAAATACTACAATTTAAGTAAAATAGTTATCCTAAATTCAGACTTGAATAAAATTGTCTTATCACATCAACATACTCTTTCAGAATGTCTGTTTTCAATACAGTATGACATATATATAGATATTACAACTTTTTGTGTTTTTTCTGAATGATTGTTCTTTAGTCAATAGGAAACTCAGCAGTGTATTAGTCGGTAAAACATCAACTAGATGTTGTTGTATGATGTTTGCGAAACCTTGAAATGTACACAATGAGAAGTAATTATATTGATCTTAACATGCTTTTAGTGCATGTTTTTGTAACAACAGTATTGAATGTGTAATTGGGTCAAATACACTGCTCAAAAAAAAAAAGGGAACACTTAAACAACACAATGTAACTCCAAGTCAATCACACTTCTGTGAAATCAAACTGTCCACTTAGGAAGCAACACTGATTGACAATAAATTTCACATGCTGTTGTGCAAATGGAATAGACAAAAGGTGGAAATTATAGGCAATTAGCAAGACACCCCCAAAAAAGGAGTGATTCTGCAGGTGGTGACCACAGATCACTTCTCAGTTCCTATGCTTCCTGGCTGATGTTTTGGTCACTTTTGAATGCTGGCGGTGCTCTCACTCTAGTGGTAGCATGAGACGGAGTCTACAACCCACACAAGTGGCTCAGGTAGTGCAGTTCATCCAGGATGGCACATCAATGCGAGCTGTGGCAAAAAGGTTTGCTGTGTCTGTCAGCGTAGTGTCCAGAGCATGGAGGTGCTACCAGGAGACAGGCCAGTACATCAGGAGACGTGGAGGAGGCCCTAGGAGGGCAACAACCCAGCAGCAGGACCGCTACCTCCGCCTTTGTGCAAGGAGGTGCACTGCCAGCGCCCTGCAAAATGACCTCCAGCAGGCCACATGTGCATGTGTCAGCATATGGTCTCACAAGGGGTCTGAGGATCTCATCTCGGTACCTAATGGCAGTCAGGCTACCTCTGGCGAGCACATGGAGGGCTGTGCGGCCCCACAAAGAAATGCCACCCCACACCATGACTGACCCCTCGCCAAACCGGTCATGCTGGAGGATGTTGCAGGCAGCAGAACGTTCTCCACGGCGTCTCCAGACTCTGTCACGTCTGTCACATGTGCTCAGTGTGAACCCGTTTTCATCTGTGAAGAGCACAGGGCGCCAGTGGCGAATTTGCCAATTTTGGTGTTCTCTGGCAAATGCCAAACGTCCTGCACGGTGTTGGGCTGTAAGCACAACCCCCACCTGTGGACGTCGGGCCCTCATACCACCCTCATGGAGTCCGTTTCTGACCGTTTGAGCAGACACATGCACATTTGTGGCCTGCTGGAGGTCATTTTGCAGGGCGCTGGCAGTGCACCTCCTTGCACAAAGGCGGAGGTAGCGGTCCTGCTGCTGGGTTGTTGCCCTCCTACGGCCTCCTCCACGTCTCCTGATGTACTGGCCTGTCTCCTGGTAGCGCCTCCATGCTCTGGACACTACGCTGACAGACACAGCAAACCTTTTTGCCACAGCTCGCATTGATGTGCCATCCTGGATGAACTGCACTACCTGAGCCACTTGTGTGGGTTGTAGACTCCGTCTCATGCTACTACTAGAGTGAGAGCACCGCCAGCATTCAAAAGTGACCAAAACATCAGCCAGGAAGCATAGGAACTGAGAAGTGTTCTTTTGTCACCACCTGCAGAATCACTCCTTTTTTGGGGGTGTCTTGCTAATTGCCTATAATTTCCACCTTTTGTCTATTCCATTTGCACAACAGCATGTGAAATTTATTGTCAATCAGTGTTGCTTCCTAAGTGGACAGTTTGATTTCACAGAAGTGTGATTGACTTGGAGTTACATTGTGTTGTTTAAGTGTTCCCTTTATTTTTTTGAGCAGTGTATATGTCATTGTATGTTTGAATTCCCAATGCTGTGTAGAGTTCATATAAACTGCTTTCACTGCCCTATAAACCCATTCTTGTAAATTGGAGCTACATGATTGTCTGGGTCTGAGAGAGCATAATTTCTTTTCAATACCACTCACTTTCAGCTCCTCTAAGCTAATGTAGTCGTTTTGTGGGTTTATCCATAAGGCCTGGGTTTGAGAGCTCGACAAGACGTTGACAATAATACCATTTTTATTATTATAAAAGTCCTCTTCTAGCTGTGCTGGGTGCAGAGGAACCAGGCTCTGAGGGGTGGCTAGTCCTCTTCTAGCTGTGCTTGGTGCAGAGGAACCAGGCTCTGGGGGGGGGTGGCTAGTCCTCTTCTAGCTGTGCTGGGTGCAGAGGAACCAGGCTCTGGGGGGTGGCTAGTTCTCTTCTAGCTGTGCTGGGTGCAGAGGAACCAGGCTCTGAGGGGTGGCTAGTTCTCTTCTAGCTGTGCTGGGTGCAGAGGAACCAGGCTCTGGGGGGTGGCTAGTTCTCTTCTAGCTGTGCTGGGTGCAGAGGAACCAGGCTCTGAGGGGTGGCTAGTCCTCTTCTAGCTGTGATGGGTGCAGAGGAACCAGGCTCTGAGGGGTGGCTAGTCCTCTTCTAGCTGTGCTGGGTGCAGAGGAACCAGGCTCTGAGGGGTGGCTAGTCCTCTTCTAGCTGTGCTGGGTGCAGAGGAACCAGGCTCTGAGGGGTGGCTAGTCCTCTTCTTGCTGTGCTGGGTGCAGAGGAACCAGACTCTGAGGGGTGGCTAGTTCTCTTCTAGCTGTGCTGGGTGCAGAGGAACCAGGCTCTGGGGGGTGGCTAGTCCTCTTCTAGCTGTGCTGGGTGCAGAGGAACCAGACTCCGAGGGGTGACTAGTCCTCTTCTAGCTGTGCTGGGTGCAGAGGAACCAGGCTCTAAGGGGTGGCTAGTTCTCTTCTAGCTGTGCTGGGTGCAGAGGAACCAGGCTCTGAGGGGTGGCTAGTTCTCTTCTAGCTGTGCTGGGTGCAGAGGAACCAGGCTCTGGGGGGGGGGGGGGGGGGCTAGTCCTCTTCTAGCTGTGCTGGGTGCAGAGGAACCAGGCTCTGGGGGGTGGCTAGTCCTCTTCTAGCTGTGCTGGGTGCAGAGGAACCAGGTTCTGGGGGGTGGCTAGTCCTCTTCTAGCTGTGCTGGGTGCAGAGGAACCAGGCTCTGGGGGGTGGCTAGTTCTCTTCTAGCTGTGCTGGGTGCAGAGGAACCAGGCTCTGGGGGGTGGCTAGTTCTCTTCTAGCTGTGCTGGGTGCAGAGGAACCAGACTCTGGGGGGTGGCTAGTTCTCTTCTAGCTGTGCTGGGTGCAGAGGAACCAGACTCTGAGGGGTGGCTAGTCCTCTTCTAGCTGTGCTGGGTGCAGAGGAACCAGGCTCTGAGGGGTGGTTAGTCCTCTTCTAGCTGTACTGGGTGCAGAGGAACCAGGCTCTGGGGGGGTGGCTAGTCCTCTTCTAGCTGTGCTGGGTGCAGAGGAACCAGGCTCTGAGGGGTGGCTAGTCCTCTTCTAGCTGTGCTGGGTGCAGAGGAACCAGACTCTGAGGGGTGGCTAGTCCTCTTCTAGCTGTGCTGGGTGCAGAGGAACCAGGCTCTTGGGGGGTGGCTAGTTCTCTTCTAGCTGTGCTGGGTGCAGATTTAATAGTACATGTGACCATTGAGGCCTTATCGATATTCAAGATGTTCCAACGTTCATAGATAATAACAAGGGTTGCTATGAGCAACAGTTCAACACCTCAGGAGTCAATGTCATTTGTCTTCTTCATAGCCTGGCATAGAGAAAAATATATCATTCAATATATTTCAAATGTGACTCACGTCTGATATTATTTTGAATTGTTAGATGATTCCTTGTCAGGTTCATCAATCAAGGACTCAGGTACTAGGGTAACCTGCAATAATAGATTATCTATTACATCAACTTATCACAGATGCCTAACAATGACATACCAAAAATGGTATGTCATTGTCTTTCACAACTGTTGCAATACAAAACATTTAAACATTGTTAAATATTTTAAACATTGGTATACATTGAGATAGTGTGATATTACTCTTTTTCTACTATTTACAGTGTTCATTCACCTTGACTTATTCCACATTGTGTTACAGCTTGAATTCAAAATGGATTAAATATGTTCCCCCCTCACCCATCTACACACAATACCCCATAACGACCAAGTGAAAACAAGTTTATAGAAATGTTTGCAAATTTATTGAAAATGAAATACCTGTAGAAACACCCCTTTGTTGTTGGTCATTGCTAAACAAACATTTTCAGGTATTTACATAGTTGACTTAAATCTAACAGCCACTCAGAAAAATATAAAACAGAATCGGGGGGGGGGGGGGGGGGGGGGGTAGCACACTACTTCCTCTTGTACACTAAGGACCCGGAGAAGAGTCGCAGGGAAGAAAAGAGAAGAACGTGCCTGTTTGAAAGCCAGACATTTTTTTGTAGCTCCTTACGTGGCATTTTTTTAAAGTAGCCCTTCCCTTAGTCATGAGCAGCCTGCCCGTCTCAGGCTGACCAGCAGCAGCAACCGATCCTCATTTATGTTTATAAAACACATGTTAAGGCCATAATTGTGGGGGAAAAGCACTCATGTTTATGCAACCTAACAAACACCCTAAGAATACTTCCAGAACTAACTTTATATTTATTTCAATTGAGAAAATAAAGGAACTGGCCCACCCAATTTCTTTATTGACAGAAATTGCACAGCAGTAAGCCAATTTTCTCCTTTATTTCAATATGGAAGGTATTCTTACACCATATTTGTGTGTAACAATAATAGCAGTTTGTTCATTTGAGGGAGGTGAGGAGGCATTGGGGGGGGGGGGGTGATCATGCTTATTGCTAAATAACACCAGCATAATAATATGGACCAATGTTGGTTCGGCTAATTTTTGGATGGGGAAAATTATATTTTAATCGTGTCACCTTTTTATTTTCATTAGTTTGGGAGTAGAAATCTCCAGGGCTGCGTTCAGTACGAAAAAAAGCATATGATAAGGCTGAAGAAATTTGGTTTGACCCCTAATACACTCACAATCTTCTACAGATGCACCATTGAGAGCATCCTGTCCGACTGCCTGGTATAGCAATTGCACCGTTCGCAACCGCAAGGCTCTCCAGAGGGTGATGAGGTTAGCCCAACGCATCACCAGGGGCACACTGCCTACCCTCCAGGACATTTAAAGCACCCGGTGTCACAGGAAGGCCAAGACGATCATCAAGGATCCGAGCCACGGCCTGTTCAACCCGCTACCATCTAGAAGGCGAAGACAGTACAGGTGCATCAAAGCTGGGAACGAGAGACTGAAAAACAGCTTCTATCTCCAGACCATCAGACTGTTAACCCAGTCACCAATAGCTGGCCTCCGCCCAGTACCGTGCCCTGAACTTAGTCACTGTTACTAGCCGGCTACCACCCCGTACGTGCTCAACCCTGCACCTTAGAGACTTCTGCCGTATATACATAGTCTTTGAACACTGGTCACTTTAATAATGTTTACATACGGTTTTACCCACTTCATATGTATATCCTGTATTCTAGTCGAGGCTCATCCTATGTAACTACTATTGGAGAGGGAAGGGGTTGGTAACTCTATGCTTTCGGTTTTTGCTCTTAATCGTCGTCGTCAGGCTCTCGCTTTCTCTTCTCTCCTTGGACAGCCTTGACTTCTGGGAGAAATGGGAAAGGCTTATTATACTGTACTTAGTAAAGTATCCAAACGTGAAACAGGAGCTTGTGACAAAGTATGAGAATTACATACCATCTTCATCGTTGTCCTCATCATCATCATCAATGCCAAGGTCTTCCTCCTGGAGAGAAGTGACAGAGCAGGTCAGCATCCACAGAGCTCTCAAACCATATCCCACATTAAACTATTGGGTCACAAACAAACCGAAAAAGGTTTTACCTCCTTATCGCCACTGACCTCATCCTCCTCTCCTACTACTCCTTCCTCTTCATCACCGTCCTCCTCGTCAAAGTGTTCCTTTCCATCCTCATTCCCTTCTAAATTAAAAAAATATATATATATCACATCCATTGTCAGTCACACAGATACATGCTGACAAACCCTACAAATACACAGTAGAATTCCCTTGAATGACAAAACACCCACGATATACTAATATGGATTGTATTATATAATATGCCATTTAGCAGATGCTTTTATTCAAAAAGACTTAGTCACGCGAGCATACATTTTATGTGTACGGGTGGTCCCGGGAATCAAACCCACTATCCTAACTTTGCAAGCGCCATGATCTACCGACTAAGCTACAGAACACCCCCATTCCACTCACATCTGCACTTCCTCGTATTCCCTCAACAAGAAAACTAAATGGCTGCCCACCCTCATCGGCGTCACCGTTCACCTCTCCTTCCGAGTCGGGTGCCTCTCGGTCCTCCACGTCGTACCCGTCCAGGTAGGTAAGCTGAGGGAGCAGCTTGAACACACTCTCCCTGTAGTCGTTCAGGTTGGTCACCTCACAGTTGAACAGGTCCAGAGACTTCAGGCTGCCCAGCTTTTTCTGTGGGACCAAATGGGTTAATGGGATTTAGGGGGTGAACAACACAGCCTGAATAAATCTCTCATTAGATTTTATAGCAGAGTGCCACATCAAATTGGTCACATACACATATTTAGCAGATGTTATTGCGGGTGTAGCGAAATGCTTGTGTTCCTAGCGCCAACAGTGCAGTAGTATCTAACAATTCACAAGTCTAAAAGTAAAAGAATGGAATTAAGAAATATATAAATATTAGGACGAGCAATGTCCGAGGGGCATTGACTAAAATACAGTCAAATGGAATACAATATATACACACACACACGAGATGAGTAAAGCAGTATGTAAACATTATTAAAGTGACTAGCGTTTCATTATTATAGTGGTCAGTGATTTCATGTCTATGTATTTAGGGCAGCAGCCTCTAAGGTGCAGGGTTGAGTAACCGGGTGGTAACCGGCTAGTGATGGCCTTGAGATCAAGAGAATGAAAAACAGCTTCTGTCCCAGCTTTGATGCACCTATACTGACCTTGCCTTATTGATGATAATGGGCTGTGGCTCAAGTGGTTGATGTCCTTGATTATCTTTTTTGCATTGGGCAAACCGCACCACCCTCTGAAGAGCCCTGCGGTTGCGGTCAGTGCAGTTGCTGTACCAGGCGGTGATACAGCACGACAGGATGCTCTCAATTGTGCATCTGTAAAAGTTTGTGGAGGTCTTAGGGGCCAAGCTGAATTTCTTTAGCCTCCTGAGGTTGAAGAGGCGCTGTTGCGCCTTCTTCCCCACACTGTCTTTGTGGGTGGACCATTTCAGATTGTCAGTGATGTGTACACCGAGGAACTTGAAGCTTTCCACCTTCTCTACTGCGGTCCAGTCGATGAAGATAGAGGGAGCACGCTCCTTCTGTTTCCTGAGGTCAACGATCAGCTCTTTTGTTTTGTTGAGGAAGAGGTTATTTTCTTGGCACCACTCCGCCAGGGCCCTCACCTCCTCCCTGTAGGCTGTCTTGTCATTGTTGGTAATCAGGCCTACTACTGTTGTGCCATCTGCAAACTTGATGATTGAGTTGGAGGCATGTGTGGCCACGCAGTCGTGGGTGAACTGGGAGTACAGGAGGGGACTGAGCACGCACCCTTGTGGGTCCCCAGTGTTGAGGATCTGCGAAGTGGAGATGATATTTCCTACCTTCACCACCTGGGGGCGGCCCGTCAGGAAGTCCAGGACCCAGTTGCACAAGGCAGGGTTCAGACCCATGGCCCCGAGCTTAATGATGAGCTTGGAGGGTACTAAGGTGTTGAAGACTGAGCTATAGTCAATGAACAGCATTCAGACGTAGGTATTCCTCTTGTCCAGATGGGATAGGGTAGTGTGCAGTGCAATGGTGATTGCATTGTTTGTGGATCTATTGGGGCAGTAATCAAATTGAAGTGGGTCTAGGGCAGGCTTGGGCAATTCTTTTCCATGGAGGGCGACAGAATATATTTTTGCCATCGTGGGCCAGAATCATATTACAGGATTATACATCATGTGTATGACTGTGTTGACAGATATATTACTGTAAATCACATCCAGATATGCTACTTATTTTACTTTAACATGCACATAAATAACCCACATCCATGTTCTCCTTTTGGTAGGTATTTTCATTACTAAACATGCAATTAACTATACGGAGGGAAAAGTACATTGTGCATTCAGCACCACGGACAGAACTCTTGTTAACAGGTATGCACAAAAACAAAGTTAGAGAGCTCAACATTATATTTAAACTACTCAGTGTGAGCAGTGAAGTCAGGTATAGTTTCTGACGTCGCTATGTGCAGGATTGCTGAGAAGTGGGAGTCAGTAAGAGATGATCCGTGTCTTGACTTGTTATATTTCGTCACAGAAAATGTCTGTTCACATACATTAGGTTGACCTAAACAGTACAAACATCTTCTGAGCATGACTCCTAATCTTTGGAAGGTTTTGTTCGAGACATGCATAGAACCTCGTCAGTGACATTGGAGAACAATTCAAAACAATCACTGCATCAGACTGAAGATCAATAAGCTCTAGTTGCAGGTCAGTGGGAGCGTTATCCACATTGAAGGTGAAAGGAGAGGAAACCAACAGCATGTCCTTTTCTAACATTTTGAAATCCTCAAAACGACGAGAAAACTCACCGTTCAAAGGATACAGCAGCGATGTATACTTCTCCCGCTGGTCATCTGATAGGGAACAGACTAGTAGTGTCAGAAGGTGGGTGAGATTGTTGGCTTCTACTTGGCGGGTCAGGAGGAGTAATTTTCCCTTGAAGGCTTTGACAAGGCTGTACATCTGATGTGCAAAAAGGCCCTTCCCTTGTAGTTTTGAATTCAGTTCATCCATGAGGGCCATGATGTCCACGGTGAAGGCAAAATCAGCCAACCATTCTTTATCTTGCAGTTGAGGGAAATCCACATATTTTCGTTTCATTTACAAAAACTCAGCAATCTCCGACTTCAGGTCCCTTTTAAGCACCTTCCCCAAACTCAGCCATCTCACATTTGTGTAATAGGGGAGATCTGCATGACCCTTCCAAAAGTGAGACAAACTGCCTGTGGTTTAAACATTTTGCTCTTATGAAGTTTACCACTTTAGTGACTGTATCCACAATATAGCAGCGTAGCCTAGTGGTTAGAGCGTTGGACTAGTAACCGAAAGGTCGCAAGATCGAATCCCCGAGCTGACAAGGTACAAATCTGTCATTCTGCCCCTGAACAATGCAGTTAACCCACTAGGCCTTCATTGAAAATAAGAATTTGTTCTTAACTGACTTGCCTAGTAAAATAAAGGTAAAATAAATAAATGGCTAATTTTCAGATTTCAGAACACATTTACAGAGCACCTCCTGATGAATAATGCAATGCAGGGAAACAATTTTCTGATCTGGGTTCAGCTCAGCTAAATTGGTCTTGTATCCTTTTCAAAAGGCCAATGTTTTCTCCCGTCAAGTTTGGGCACCCATCTGTGGTCACACTGGATAACTTTCCAAAATGCAGTCCCAGCTTTGCCACACACTTATTAACCTCCCCAATAAATCTTTCCCTGTGGTTGTGCACTTAATTGATTGCACTGAAGCAAGCTCCTCTCTAGTCTGGGGTTATGCCTCGTAAGAGTATCAACGACTGCGCCGTGTCACATTCATCACTGCTCTCATCCAGGGCCAAGGAGAAATAGGTGAAATCCTTTACCCTGTCTTTCAACTGTTCCATATTCTCTGTGATGTCCTCAACATGCCGTGTCACTGTTCGTCTTGACAGGGAAACATTTTCCAACAGCTCTTTCTTGTCAAGGCAAAGTATTGCTGCAGAGTCAATCAAACATTCTTTAATGAATTCGTCCTCAGCGAATGGCTTGCCATGTTTAGCGATTTTGTGGGACAGTACATAGCTAGCTCTCGCAATCCCATAATTTGCTGAATGCAGTTTTGTGAAAAGTCCTTGTTGCTTTTGCAACTGAGAAAGCAACTCTTTCGATGCACTTGTCCGTTGCTCATTAGACATATTCCTATATTTCTCTGCATGCTTCGTCTAGAAGTGTCAGAACAAGTTGTAGTCTTTCAAGACAGCGATCCTCTCTTGTGACGTGTGTGTGTCAGCCTGTCAGTCACTGTTTGTCCTCGTGCAGTTGTTATTTATACATGCCTTCAGAAATAAATGTCCCACAAGCGGTGGGAGTTAAATCTTTACACAAAGGCTTTTAATTTGAATAACAAATACGTTTTTCAAAACTTTACTATCGCAAATTCTTTGTGATCTGAACATGATTCCGCGGGACGTATTGAATCAGGTCGCGGGCCGCATACGGCCCTCGCCCAGGCCTGGTCTAGGGTGTCAGGTAGAAGTGATATGATCCTTAACCAGCCTCTCAAAGCACTTCATGATGACAGAAGTGAGTTCTACGGGTCGATAGTCATTTAGTTTGTACCTTCGCTTTCTTGGGTACAGGAACAATGGTGGACATCTTGAAGCATGTGAGGACAACAGACTGGGATAGGGAAAGATTGAATATGTCTGTAAACACTCCAGCCAGCTCCTAGGACGCAGCTAGGGATGCCGTCTGGGCTGGCAACCTTGCAAGGTTTACCGCGCTTAAATGTCTTACTCACGTCGGCCACGGAGAAGGAGAGCTCACAGTCCTTGGGAGCGGGCCACGTCAGTGGCACTGTGTTATCCTCAAAGCGGGCGAAGGTGGTGTTCAGCTTGTCGGGGAGCAAGACGTCAGTGTCCGAAGTGGGTGGTTTTCCTTTTGTAATCCGTGATTGTCTGTAGACCCTGCCACATACGGTTCATGTCTGAGCCGTTGAATTGCGACTCCACTTTGTCACTGTACTGATGTTTTGCCTGTTTGATTGCCTTACGGAGGGAATAACTACACTGTTTGTATTTGACCATATTCCCAATCACCTTGCCATGGTTAAATTCAGTGGTTTGCGCTTTCAGTTTTGCGCGAATGCTGCCATCTATTTCTGGTTAGGGTAGGTTTAAATAGTCACCGCGGGAACATCCCCTATACACTTAATGATGAACTCAGCGACCGTGTCTGTGTATACGTCAAATGTTATTCTCAGAGGATACCCGGAACATATCCCAGTCCGCGTGATCAAAACAATCTTGAAGCGTGGATTCTGATTGGTCAGACCAGCATTGAATAGACCTTAAAGCAGGTACTTCCTGTTTGAGTTTCTGCCTCTAGGAAGGAAGGAGCAAAATGGAGTCGTGATCTGATTTGCCGAAGGGAGGGCCTTGTAGGCATCTCGAAAGTGCGAGTAGCAGTGGTCTAGTGTTGTTCCTAAGCAAGTACTACAGTCAATGTGTTGATAGAACTTTTGTACCGATTTGCTCAAATTTGCTTTGTTAAAATCCCCAGCTACAATAAATGCAGCCTCAGGATATGTGGTTTCCAATTTGTGGTATCGGCTTCAGGGGGAATATACACGGCTGTGACTAACCAAAGAGAATTCTCTTGGGAGGTAATACAGTCGGCATTTGATTGTGAGGTATTCTAGGTCGGGTGAATAAGAGGACTTGAGTGTCTGTATGTTATCACAAACACACCATGAGTAGTTAATCATAAAACATACACCATCGACTTTCTTCTTCCCGGAGAGTTCTTTATTCCTGTCTGCACGATGAACTGAGAACCCAGTTGGCAGTATGGACGGGGACTGTATATCCCAAGAGAGCCATGATTCTGTGAAACAGAGTATGTTACAGTCCCTGATGTCTCTCTGGAAGGAGATCCTCACCCTGAGCTCGTCTACTTTATTGTCCAGAGACTTAACATTAGAGAGTAATACTCAGAAGCGGTGGATGATGTGTACGCCTCATGAGTCGGACTAGAAGTCCACTCCGAATACCTCTTCTCCACCGGTGGTGTCTTGGAGCAGCCTCTGGGATAAATTAAATTGCCCTGGGGGGTATGAACAAAGGATCAAATTTGGGAAAGTCGTATTCCTGGTCGTAATGCTGGTGAGTGACCGCTGCTCTGATATCCAAAAGTTATTTTAGGCTGTATGTAATAACACAAAAAAACTTTCTGGGCTAATAACAAAATACTGCAAAGTTGCTTAGGAGCTAGAAGCAGAGCTGCCGTGTCTGTCGGCACTAACTTTACTAACATAAGGAAACAAACATCACACTGCCAACTAGGTCTATGGTCTCTATGGGGAATAGTGTCATTTGAGGCATAGCCTGAGACAATGAGATGGTGTCGCACTGTATTGTGCTCTACCGGGAGTTTGGTGTACCTACCAAAGGTTCCAACGTGCTGATGTCTTTCAGTTTGTTCCCACTTAGATTTAGATGTGTGAGGTTGGGGAGTTTCTCTGCTAGCACGTCAAGGCCACCAGAGATTCTGTTGTCACTGAGTTCCAACTGCAACATAATGTGAAGATATAATCAGTCACTTCTGTCCAAAAACACCAAAGCAAGTAACAGTCTTTCAGAAAATAATGACTACATCCCAAATGGAACCCTATTCCTTACATAGAGAACTACTTTAGACCAGGGCCCTCAAAGGTAGTGCATTATACAAGTGCCATTAGGAACATAGTCAATGGATTGTTCTACCCCCCCCTCCCCAACAACACAAATGTGTAAAAAAAAAAGTGCTGTAAATGTCAGTGTACGCTTGTGTCAATTTCAAAAGCAAAACTTTACCTTTTTGAGTTTCTCAAGTCTGGGAAGGTTGGAGACTGAGATTAAACCAACGTTTATCAAACTGAGGAATTCCAGATTGACAAATTCTTCTGTGAGGCCTTCGATTTTTCCTTCATTTGAGCTACAGTTGTCCAGGACAAGTTCCCGTACCTATAAGGATAAAAAAAAGAAATATATCATTTAAAAAGACAGAATATTTGTTTTAATGTTTGCGTACATTGTTTACAGCTGCACTACAAACACTCAAAACTGAGAATGCACACATTCAAATGTAATTTTATGCATATATAATAATTTGGTGGGTGCTTACATTTGTCCTATTTTACACATATTAGTGTGTATTAATACAAATGTATGAATTGGCAAAAAACTTTTTTTTGCATATCCCACTCGCCCCAAGACATCCTTGGAGAGTCGGGTCACGGCCAAGGCCTGCCATTATCAATGGCGACCGAGGAGCAATTGGGGTTAAGTGCCTTGCTCAAGGGCACAGCCACATATTTTTCCCTTTGTCGGCTCGAGGATTCAAACTAGCGACCTTTGGGTTACTGGCCCAATGCTCTAACAGCTAGGCTACCTGCCACCCTGTACACAAAAGCATTGTGGAAAACATGTTAAGAATGGTCACATTTTGGCAACTATAACTTGCTGCATGAATACTTTTTACATTTTTTATTTGAATCCATAGCAAAGTTTGAATCTAAACTCCATGATGAAAAAAAAAAAGTTAATACACAAAATATGGACTTCAATGATGTGTGTGGTTATTATTCCTCTGACAGTTTTCCTGACTTTTGTATGAATACTTGCAACTCAGTTCGTAGCTACAAAATGTTACATCACGTCTGATATTCAGGGTCAGTCGTTGCTCAATCAAAAGCTTGATAAGAAGGTTGAAGAAAGTTAACGTTTAATGTCAAACGATCATGATTTGCACACAGACAAAGTCAAACATTGAGAAGGCTATAAAAGTGTTTGGTTTAATGATGTTTTATGTCGAGGCACCGCGGTTGTTTCTTTAAACCAGCTGCCACGAGGAAGAACCGCACAATACAGTTCTACCTTCACTTGCCCGCTGTTCAGTCACTAATGACACATGCAATGCTTTTTGCTAGCACTCAATTTAGGGGCTTTATTGGCATGGGAAACATGTTGACATTGCCAAAGCAAGTGAAATAAATAAACAAAAGATATTAACAATATAAAATGAACAGTAAACATTACACTCAAAAGACATTTCAAACGTCATATTATGGCTATATGCAGTGTTGTAGCGATGTGAAAATAGTTAAAGTACAAAAGGGAAAATAAACATAAATATGGGTTGTATTTACAGTGGTGTTTGTTCTTCACTGGTTGCCCTTTTCTTGTGGCAACAGGTCATAAATCGTGTAACTTTGATGGCACACTGTGGTATTTCACCCAATAGATATGGGAGTTTTTTAAATGTATTTTACCTTTATTTAACCAGGTAGGCCAGTTGAGAACAAGTTCTCATTTACAACTGTGACCTGGCCAAAATAAAACAAAGCAGTGCAACAAAAACAACACAGTTCCACATGGGATAAACAAACGTACAGTCAATAACACAATAGAAAATCTGTATACAGTGAGCGCAAATGGAGTAAGGAGGTAAGGCAATAAATAGCCCATAGTGGCAAAATAATTACAATTTAGCAATTAACACTGGAGTGATAGATGTGCAGATGAGGATGTGTTAGTGGAAATACTGGTGTGCAAAATTAAAAAAAAAATAATAATAATAATGGGGAATAGGTGGGTAGTTGGATGGGCCATTTACAGATGGGCTGTGTACAGCTGCGGTGATCAGTAAGCTGCTCTGACAGCCGATGCTTGAAGTTAGTGAGGGAGATATAAGTCTCCAACTTCAGTGATTTTTGCAATTCGTTCCAGTCATTGGCAGCAGAGAACTGGAAGGAGAGGCGGCCAAAGTAGGTGTTGGCTTTGGGGATGACCAGTGAAATATACCTGCTGGAGCGCATACTACGGGTGGGTGTTGCTATGGTGACCAGTGAGCTGACATAAGGCGGAGCTTTACCTAGCATAGACTTATAGATGACCTGGAGCCAGTGGGTTTGGCGACGGATATGTAGTGAGGGCCAGCCAACGAGATCATACAGGTCGCAGTGGTGGGTAGTAAATGGGGCTTTGGTGACAAAACGGATAACACTGTGATAAGACTACATACACCCAATTTGCTGAGTAGAGTGTTGGAAGCTAATTTGTAAATGACATCGCCGAAGTCAAGGATCAGCAGGATAGTCCGTTTTACGAGGGTATGTTTGGCAGCATGAGTGAGGGATGCTTTGTTGCGAAATAGGAAGTCGATTCCAGATTTAATTTTGGATTGGCGATGCTTACTAGGAGTCTGGAAGGAGAGTTTACCATCTAGCCAGACACCTAGGTATTTATAATTGTCCACATATTCTAAATCAGGACCGTCCAGAGTAGTGACGCAAGGCGGGCGGGATTTTAAATAAATCAAAATAGTAAACAATGTAATTGTTTGAATTCAGGTGTTTGACATGATTGATGGGTGACTAGGTGCATTCTTGTCAAATAAATATGATTATTTATTCATGATTATGGATACATTCTGCAATGACTTCATCTGGCTTTGAATCTGCAACAGAACATGTCAACAACTTAGTTCTGAATTGCTTTAATACAGCAGTGCATTCTGACACCGTCCATGAATTGAATATCACCTTGTTCATATAGTTGGCAGAAATTAAGGGATTAAATAAAGGATCTCTACCGGCTGAATGATATGTTGCTAATATCATGTAGGTAGGTAGCTAGCTAGCTGTATAGCTTCTGAATACTAGCCTAGTATTCAGGCACATTATAAATATGACTGCCACTAGGATAGTATACTGTACAAGACATGACCAAGTGCATAAATAAGATAAATATTAGAATATGAAACAGTACATTTAAATGTTAAATACATATTTTTGGGGGATCAAGGTAGCTAGTTGACAGTGTAATAAATACCATTTGAAAATAACACAAGCATATTGCTATTACATTGTTATAACTAACTTCTTTCTAAGCAGGGTTTCTCACACACCCAGAGACAGATGGCTGACACAGAACATTCAGAAACACTGATAAGAAAAGGGTGCAGACACACACACATACTCAAGGACAGAGGGCTGACTACGCACACACAAAATCTCCTGTTTTAGCTGAACATTTTGATAACAAAGAACTTTTGTTGCAAGACTCAGAAGGATGACGTCCAGCTCATCAGGACCAATCTGAGAAGACAACAACCTGTCCAGAACCAACCAAAGGACCAGAACTTCCAGACTCAACCTACTTTCTGTGTTGTATAAAATGTCTATGCATTCTGTTATCTGGGCTTTTTTCTGGAGGTTCTCTATGAGCTAAAGGAACGAGACCGTATACGCTTGTACCAGATATCTTCACTCTGAATAAAACTGTCACTTGTCATACAATTTACCACCTTGTCCGAATCGATCCTTGACCGGCTCACCCTTCTCCATATCCAATTATCAACAGAATGGTAGCAGAGGATGGTTGCCTAGATACCCGGTCCAGAGTGGTTGATATAGATGTGAGGGGGCGAGTTGGTGAAAGGACGGTTCACGGAGGACAGGTGAAATCTTTTGGGGGGAGGACAGCAGTTCTGCTCAGCTCGAGAAACTGATCTCCTGGTCGACCATAAATAAGGTAAGCAAGACCAGTTAAATCAAACTTTGCATATTGTCGTATAGTTCTTCCAAATTTTGATCAGTGGTACCGAGTCTGGGTAAGAATTCTTGTTTAAATTTATGAGCATAGATGACATGTGAACGACAGTGAAGTGAACATATGTGGGAATAATTTGTAAGTCTTAAGCGCTATTATATAGTCCGGCTTGTGACCGGTGAGGAATAGGCTTAATTTGTGTTAAAAGCGCTATTATATAGTCCGGCTTGTGACCGGTGAGGAATAGGCTTAATGTGATAAAAAGATCTATTCGTATAGTCCGGCTTGTGACCGGTGAGGAATATAGTAAGCACTATTCAATAGTCCGGCTATTCAGTCGGTGAAGGGTAGGCTTAAAATTGGGATAGGCACTATTCAATAGTCCGGCTATTCAGCCGGTGAAGGATAGGCTTGTTCCATCCCCATTCATATAGTCCGGCTGTGACCAGTGACGAGTGGGGTAAAGTTTGTCAAGACCTATTAGTATGGTCCGGCTTGTGTCCGGTGAGGAGTAGGCTAGACTTATTCAATAGTCCGGGCGATTGTCCGGTGAAGAATAGTCTATTTGTGTTTGTAGGCGCCAGGTTGAAAAATGTTCAATGTTTAAGTGTAATGTTTCCAATGTCTAAAGTCTAAGTGTTCAACGTCTAAAGGGTAATGTTCATAGTGGGAAAAATGTAAATGTTTAATGTATACATGTAAAAATTATTGGTGTTGGTTTAAACTGAGAAAGAATATTATTAGGACTGAGAAATTTTGCACGTTCCACAACGCCTGATAAACAAACGATACATAGAAAAATTAAATTCCGAGTGTACGAGGGAGGAACTCTGAGATAAGACAGAGTACGTGTCTCCAAGAATTCATCACGGGTATTTACCAGTGACGGGCTAAGTACATTCAGATAGTCTAAATATAGTGATGAAATTTAATCAGATGATTTAAAATATAGAGATAAAAGTTAAAATATAAAATACATGACAATATGACGACCCCAAATACTCCAAAGCTTAAATTTAACGATTTTCTAGATCAAAAGCTACAAGACAGGTCAGGGGGAAAAGAACAGTGGAATACTATAAAGAAGGTTTGGGAGGGGTTGAAGTTAAAATGGACACAGGCAGGTTATCTAGGAGGGGGGCCGCCGAGCCGGGCCCAATTGAGTACGATGGAGGGTGGACTGAGAGAGGCAGTGCAGGAGGCTAGGGACAGGGAGGTAGAACTGAACAAAAGGCATGTGTTTAGAAAAGAAGGGACTAAACAACGAGAGAGAGCAGAAGTAGAACTTAAAATGGGGACATGGGCGGTAGAGGAGGCGAGGAGAGCACAACTGAACAAAAAAACGGAAATGATGGGGGTAGTATCTAGCACAGAAGAGGGGGAGTCGATGGAGGCTACACAAGGGAGCAGCGGACCGCCCTCGGCACCACCCACACTGGGTTCCCTATACCCACCTTTACCAGCAGAGGTCACCAACCCTCCACCATACACCCCAGCCATGCATTCAATCCTGACGCCTAGTGTACAGGCCCCAGTCTTTGTGGTGCATGGTGGTAAACTAGAGGGAAGGATGGAGATGGAACTGGAAGGGGGAAACTTGATATGTGAAGATATCACAGTCGGGGAAAGAAGACACCATGCCTCTCCCAGATGCCCTGACACATCACAACCAAAATGTCTCAGTGATCGATATCTGAGGGATGCATCATCACCCAAGGAGAAGGATCTCATCCGTCTCAACGACAGAGGCTCCACATCAAGAGGACACATCAGCTGCCTGAATGAATCCCAAGGACGGAGTGGAGGACCGAGGGACAAAACATTGCCACTCTTTTCTCCATTGGCCTCGCAGGGAACCTCATCACTGGGTTCGTGGTCTCAAAGAGGGGAGTATGAGAACGATTCAAGCATGATACGTCTCCAAGGTGAATACCTTTGTCCAGCTTCAAACCTACCAGAGGAACAAGGAGAAGACGAAGACGAGACAGCTGGGGAGATGTGGGAAGGGGCCAGGGGGCAGGAGATGTCACCAGGAGAAGAAGGCCCATACCAACTAGAAGGAATATTTGTGGGTAAGTCTACCAACCTTAATGACCTGGTAGAAAGGGAACATGACAGTCCAAGGGAGACTGGACCAAGGAGATCAGCACGTCAGGCTGAAAAGAAAGAAAGACTACAAAAAGCTGGGAAGGACCTCAACATATATGCTGCAGCTCAAATGCCACTCCGAATGGGGGCCAATGGAAATAGTGAACAATATGTGGCATGGAAGCTGCAGGACCTGACAGCTCTGATGGAAGCCCTACCAAGTCTCCATGAAGGAGCCTCTGCCTGGCTGCTCCAACTGCAGACATTGACGTCAGGAGTCAGGATGGCACTGGGTGACATGAAGGCCCTGTTGGCACGGGCAACCGACCACACCACCATGACTGTCCTGATCAATAACGCAGGATTGGGAGCGAAAGGGGGAGCCACTGCCCCAGAGGTATACCAGCAGTCACTCTGGGATGAACTAAGAAGAGCCTACCCAACCGAGAGAAACTATGCAACCCTAACTTCCTTCATGCTGGAGTCTGGGGAACAGGCTGCACAGTACCTCGACAGAGCTAAGACCACCTGGAGGACTGTGCATACAGAACCCTATGACAAAAGTGAAACCACCCTGAACATGTGGAAGGAGATGGTGGTGAATGGAACCCCTTCTGAGGTAAGAACCAAACTAAGGGCAACTGTAGGGTTGCTGGCTATGTCAACGGTTTTGTTCAACTCCCATGTTCATCATCACATCACCCAATACAACAAGGACAAGGGGACCGCCGACACACAAGTTCAATCTCTGCAGGTTCAACTGTTAAAACTCCAGCTGAAGGAAGCGCAAAAGACAGAAAGGCCCAAGAAACAGATGGTTGCAGAAGACCAACCAGACATATCCCAGATAATAGAAAAAACTGTCACTAAGATGTTGGTGTCCTCTCCCGTGCCAAGTCCCGTGACTCCTCCTCAGCCACCTCCAGTCGCGTACCAAGCACCACCGGCACCATACCCACAAGCAGTATATCCTCCCCAAGGGCCAGGATATGGAGGAGCCGGGTACGCCCAGCCAACATACCCTGCACCACAACAGTGGGGTCCCAGACCATTGGGACCCAGGACGACCTGGGCATGCTACAACTGTGGCCAACTGGGACATGGGGTTAGGACTTGCCCATACCCTGTGACCCAACAGCAGCAACAGTTCTTGGCAAACCGGGCGAGGGGATACGCCCCAAGAGGAAGAGGGGGCCCTAGGGCTCCGGGACCAGGGTACTACCAACCACTATATAACCACCCTGATGCACCCTTGGCCGCTCCAACTGGACCAGCTGGTCCAAGCCCACCTTTCCAGGGAATGTCTGAAGGCTACCCTCCCTGGGAATGAAGTTGCCCACCATCACCTGGTGAGACTGATGTCGAACACTTTTCTATTTTTACGGAACCCACAGTGACATGTGAGGTGGAAGGTGTTACACATCAATTTCTGGTGGATACTGGATGTACATACTCTGCCATCAGATCTCACCAACCCCTGTCTTCAGAATCTATACAGGTGGTGGGGGTATCAGGAAGACCCGAAGCACAGTTCAAAACAACACCATTGCTATTCCAGTGGGGCCCTTCGAAATTGAGACACCAGTTCCTACACTGTCCAAACTGCCCAATCAACTTACTAGGAAGGGATCTACTCTGTAGACTAGGATGTGCAATTTACCTTACTGAAAAGGGGGTTGAAGTCTCCGTTACATCAATCCCAAGGGGAAGAATTCTAATGTTGCCAATCCTGGAAACCCCAGTACCATCCATGACCCAGGAAATCTACTGGTTGGGATGTCTCTCAACTGGACCCTCGACTCCCGCTGTACAATACCAGTTCAACCTTATGAGGAAACTCATATACTCTCTACACCCTTACAAACCTCCCCAAGCTGAACTACACTGCACGCTCAATGTGACTGATGACGAAGACACGCCTTACACCCAGGACTGGGATGACAACATGATGCATCTGACTCCCACCATCCGCTGTGTTTCCATTGTCTGCGGACCCGAGGGGGTGGCTGCCCCAGTCATACTTCCAGCTAATCTGAAGCCCTGGTATCTATTGGGACCAGACTCTGCCCCTCATGTCACCATGGCAGTAGGAAATGGCTATGAGGCCAGGAGTTTGGGACCCATGATAAGGAGAGCCTCCAAACTCACCTGGCAGCCTACAACCACACCAGGACTGTTGAAAGCCACTAGTGAGGAAATGTGGAGGCTGACCATGGTGGACACAGAAGAACAATGCAGACCTGAACGACTCACCTTACCAAGACACCATGGTAAGCCATACTCAGACCATCCATCTTCACCAGTTGTCCTAGATTCCATTGACAAATCAATATGGACTCATACACCATTCGATGTGGGGTGTCTGGATGTGGAACCAGTTACCATTAAGTTACTCAATCCAGCCCAAATTCCTATATACCGAGCACAGTACCGACTGAAGCCTGAACAGACTGAGGGAATCAGACCCACCATCGAGGGCTTGCTGGAAGCAAGATGTATCTATCAGACTCAGTCCCCTTGGAACACCCCTATCCTTCCTGTTCTCAAAGCAGGTGGAGAAACGTACAGGATGGTGCAGGACTTCCGAGCAGTGAATGAAGTCACCTTGGCTGTGGATCTCCCAGTACCTGATCCTCACATTACTTTGAGCAATCTATCACCAAAACACCAGTACTTCACAGTAGTAGACTTGGCCAATGCATTCTTTAGCATCCCATTGGATGAAGCATCCCAGCCTCTCTTTGCTTTTACCTACGAAAATCAGCAGTATACGTATTCGGTTCTGCCCCAGGGTTACCGTTGTTCTCCCGGAATCTTCAATCACATCCTGAAGACACACCTGGCAGAGCTAAAAATCCCAGAGGGCGTGATACTCATACAATACGTTGATGATCTGTTGCTGGGGGCTCCCACTTCAGATCTCTGCCTGGAAATGACTAAAACTCTGCTGGACTTCCTGGCTGCCAAGGGATACAAAGTCAAAATGGCTAAAGTTCAGGCATGTAGGCGCACTGTTCTGTTCCTGGGGAGGGAAATCTCAGGAGATGGAGCAGGGCTCTCAAAATCACACAGAGACTCTATTCTACATCATCCAAGACCTACCACTGTTGCAGGAATGTTGTCCTTCTTGGGCCTGACTGGTTACAGCCGTACTCATATCCCAGACTACACTTCAAGAACTGAACCATTAAGGGAGATAGTCCGGGAAGCTGGCCCAAGAAACCTACATGCCTCACTGGTATGGACTCCTGAGGCATCCACAGCATTTGGCCTGCTGAAAACTGACTTATCTGTTGCTGCTGCACTAACCTCACCTGACTATGGAAAAGTCTTCCACTTGGATGTTTCTGAAAAGGAGGGATTTACATCCTCTATCCTTTTTCAGAAACAAGAGGGGGAGAGAAGAGTACTGATGTATCATTCCGCCAAGCTTGACCACATTGAAACAGGGCAAACCACGTGCTCCAGGTATGTGGCTGCAGTGGCAAAAGCCATTGAAAAAACTGCCCACCTGGTGATGTGCCACAAGATGGAGATTCACACTCACCATGGCGTTGCAGCATATCTAACGGCCAAGGAATTTACCTTCAGCGCAGAAAGAAAAAACAAAATTCAGAACAAATGTACTCAGTCTCACATCACGTTTGTTAACACAGACAAAAACATGGCTGATGCACTCAACACAGAAGAAGGACTGGCACACTCCTGCGAGGAAAGAGCAGCACAAGAACTCAAGCTGAGACCTGATTTGGGAAATGAGCCCATAATCCTACCTGACTTGTGGCTGTATACTGACGGCTGCTGTTACAGAGGACTTGATGGGAACATTGCGGCCTATGCAGTAGTACAACAGTTTCAGGACAAAACCCATGCCACCCTGGAATCAGGAATTATACCTCAGCCTGCATCTGCCCAATTGGCTGAAATCATTGGACTAACTCAAGCACTGGAAAAGGCAGAAGGAAAGACAGTTAACATATACACTGACTCGGCCTATGCTCATGGAGCAGTACACACCGATGGACCCCAATGGGTCAGACGAAATTACACCACCACAGGGAATCTACCAATCAAGCACAAGTCTCAAATGGAGCGACTCATTAAAGCTGTATCCCTACCAAAGAAGGTGGCTATCATGAAATGCAAAGGACATCAAGTATTGAATAGCAGAGTCAGCATGGGAAATGATGCTGCTGACCAGGCTGCCAAAGCTGCAGGAGGCTACACTCCAAGACAAATGGTGTTACAAGCACCCCCAGCACAGACTGAACTGACCAACCAACATATAAAGGAACTACAGCTGTCTGCAGGACCGTATGAGCATTCAGTCTGGGGACAAAAGGGAGCCACCAAGGGTCCTGATGAACTTTGGAGGTGCCATGATGGCAGACTGGTGGCTCCAGCAAATCTCTGCCCAGAACTGATAAGAGAAGCTCATGGGCCCACCCATGAGGGGAAACTTAAGACTTTGCAGAAGGTATCCCACATTTGGTGGCATCCTTTTATGAAGGACATGACGGACCTCTTCTGTGACAGTTGTGACATCTGTGGAAGTCACAATCCAAAGAAACCTTATCAGACTCCTATGGGATCCTACCCAGTGCCAAGTGCCTGTTTCCAAGATATCAGCATAGATTATACAGATATGGGTGCAGACAATGTAAGAGGAGGGAAGAGATATTTACTAGTGATGGTAGATAGGTTTTCCAAATGGGTAGAAGCTATTCCAACAGCCAAGGAGGATGGGAAGTCTGTCATTAAGTGGTTACAGACTGAGCTCATACCAAGATATGGGGTCCCTAGACAAATAAGATCCGACAATGGGTCCCACTTTTCAAACCAACACCTGAGACAGGTGGAGGAGAGATTCGGCATCATACACAAGTTTGGTTCTGTGTATAAGCCCCAATCTCAAGGCCTTGTGGAACGCTGCAACCAAACTTTGAAAGCTAAGATAGCTAAGGTGTGTGCAGGTTCAAAATTGACGTGGGTGGAAGCCCTGCCCCTTGCGTTGATGGCCATGAGGTCCTCACCAGGAGCAGGGACACATCTTTCACCCCATGAGATAATGACAGGAAGAGTTATGCCAGGTCCACCAAGAGAGGGAGGTCATATGCCCCCTCTTGATGTACACCAGATAGGTATGTCTGATTATGTAAGAAAATTGACGGAACTGTCTGCAGCTCTCTCCAAACAGATACACAGAGTCCAAGACGGGGAGCTGTCGGGAGATCCAGAACCATCGAAGGTAAAGGTTGGTGACTGGGTAAGGATCAAGGTCCACAAGAGAAAGTGGCAAGATCCCAGGTGGACTGGACCGTACGAAGTGAAGGAGGTTACTTCACACTCAGTCCAGGTCAAAGGTAAATTAGGCGCACCTTGGCACCACTTGACACATTGTACACCAGCACCAACTCCTTCCAGAACCCTGACTGAAGTCAGAAGTGATTTAATCACATTAATTTCGGATCAAATACTTGACACCCACACTATCTGAATATGTGGAGGAGACTCCCATCTTCAGATACCGGAGGGGATAGACAGAGGAGGAGGAACAGACCACCATTGGAAAGGTTGGGGTGCTCTGCTCCACTCTTTGTTTTGCTGGCTATAACTACTGGGGTTACCCTAGGAATCATACTCTGGTCAGTACAGCACATAACACAGACATCCAGTACACCCACTAGTAAACCTAACGACACATTCAATGCCACAACCACACGTCCGACCAACCTGCACTCCGACACATTGAGGCCAGATCAGAATGTAAGCCACAGCCACCACATACATAAACGACAAGTGACCTCTACCACCTCCTACTGTAAAGTCAAACAAAAAAAAAGCACAACATTATGTGTACCCGCTAATGTGACCACCACCATTACACTGTCTTGGGGGTATTTGGGAAAAGCTAGGAATGGCCTGGGAGGGCATGCTCTGGAATACACCAGATTTAACTGGTATATGACAAAAGGGGGGTTTCAGGAGTGGTCATGGAAGAGCCTGGTCGCTGAGACTGGTCCTGACTGGTCCAGTTATTCATCAGGGCAAGCAGTTCTTATCTGGCGACAAAGATTGTCACTGACTAGGACTGGATTACATAATTGGGGTCTAACACTAATTATTCGACCAGGTACTGGGACGGGTTGTCAGGATTTTATACTGGCACCACATGTAGATTCTAGCAAGGATCTACTCTACTGGCCAGTAAAAATCTGTATTACACAGCAGGCTCAGCCCTCTGCTATTACTGACCGGTTTACCGTTTTAACATCTAAGGGGAAGGGCGATTGGGGTCCTATTAATATGGTCACCACTCATACCACCCCTGATGATACCATTCTTACTGCCACCGGAATCTCAGGTTTCTATAACAATTGGCTACTATTGACCGAACAAGCAGCTAACATGACCCGGCAAAGCTGCGTAGTTTGCATGGGAGCTAGGCCATTGCTCCGCATAGTCCCAGCCGCTATTAGCGGAGACTGTCTATTGCCCCTTATGGACAAAGACAACCCACCTGAGAAGTGTTCACAGTGGGACACTGTTTATCCGGTAGTCACCACGGTGGTCAAGAAACCGATATTCTCCTCCAGTGTGGCTAGAGCTAACTTTACATGCATAAACATAACAGGTGGAGGGACATTGTTGGGTAAGCTCCCTGATAGTTGGTGCTGGTACACTCACATGCTTACGGCAATTTTTAAACCAGTGCCTAGAGCTGATGTGTGGTGGTGGTGTGGGGGAACTAGTCTGTTGGACAGACTTCCCCACAATGCCACGGGTACCTGTGCACTTGTAACTCTTCTGTTGCCCATCTCAGTTTACCCCATAGGCGTCCGAGATCTGCTCACCCGTATACAAGCTCTGGGTCCTGAATATTGGCCTATCAGGACCAAGCGCACGGTGGGCCCTGCTGCTGGGGACCCAACGTACATTGATGCAATTGGAGTCCCCAGGGGGGTACCAGATGAGTATAAACTGGTTGACCAAGTAGCCGCGGGTTTTGAATCATCATTTTGCTGGTGGTGCACCATTAATAAAAATGTTGACAGGATTAACTATATCCATTTTAATGTCCAAAAACTAGGCAATTGGACCCAGCAAGGCTTTGAGGCGGTACATGGCCAATTGGAGGCTACCAGCTTGATGGCCTTCCAAAACCGCATTGCAGTAGACATGCTACTCTCTGAGAAGGGAGGTGTATGCTCTATGTTTGGTGAACAGTGTTGCACCTTTATACCTAACAACACTGCCACTGATGGTAGTCTTACTGTTGCCTTAGAGGGTCTTCGTACACTTAATGAGAAGATGAAGCACCACTCCGGGGTTGACACCTCTATGTGGGACTCTTGGATGGATGCGTTTGGGAAATATAAGATGCTTGTTTCCTCCATACTGGTATCTATATCTGTCTTCACTGCGATACTGGTGCTTTGTGGATGCTGCTGCATTCCATGTATTCGAACGCTGACCACTAGGATCATAACTAATGCTATTGATCCCAACCAGGCAGAGAAGGGACAGATGTTTCCTATGCTTGCCCTGGAGGATGCTGAGCCAGGCTATTGGACTGATGACTAATTAAACGCCATTCATAGCTTATGTCACGTCTCTTTGGAGACGTGAAGAGAGGGAATCAAAACTTTCTCTCTGAGAAAGTTTCCCTGGTTGTTTACTTTTGCTTTTCTTACTTTTACCTAGTTTATGTCACGTCTCTTTGGAGACGTGAAGAGAGGGAATCAAAACTTTCTCTCTGAGAAAGTTTCCCTGGTTGTTTACTTTTGCTTTTCTTACTTTTACCTAGTTTATGTCACGTCTCTTTGGAGACGTGAAGAGAGGGAATCAAAACTTTCTCTCTGAGAAAGTTTCCCTGGTTGTTTACTTTTGCTTTTCTTACTTTTACCTAGTTTATGTCACGTCTCTTTGGAGACGTGAAGAGAGGGAATCAAAACTTTCTCTCTGAGAAAGTTTCCCTGGTTGTTTACTTTTGCTTTTCTTACTTTTACCTAGTTTATGTCACGTCTCTTTGGAGACGTGAAGAGAGGGAATCAAAACTTTCTCTCTGAGAAAGTTTCCCTGGTTGTTTACTTTTGCTTTTCTTACTTTTACCTAGTTTATGTCACGTCTCTTTGGAGACGTGAAGAGAGGGATTTGTAATAAATACCATTTGAAAATAACACAAGCATATTGCTATTACATTGTTATAACTAACTTCTTTCTAAGCAGGGTTTCTCACACACCCAGAGACAGATGGCTGACACAGAACATTCAGAAACACTGATAAGAAAAGGGTGCAGACACACACACATACTCAAGGACAGAGGGCTGACTACGCACACACAAAATCTCCTGTTTTAGCTGAACATTTTGATAACAAAGAACTTTTGTTGCAAGACTCAGAAGGATGACGTCCAGCTCATCAGGACCAATCTGAGAAGACAACAACCTGTCCAGAACCAACCAAAGGACCAGAACTTCCAGACTCAACCTACTTTCTGTGTTGTATAAAATGTCTATGCATTCTGTTATCTGGGCTTTTTTCTGGAGGTTCTCTATGAGCTAAAGGAACGAGACCGTATACGCTTGTACCAGATATCTTCACTCTGAATAAAACTGTCACTTGTCATACAATTTACCACCTTGTCCGAATCGATCCTTGACCGGCTCACCCTTCTCCATATCCAATTATCAACACAGCCAGTGGTATAAGTAAAAATACTTTAAAGTACGACTTTAGAAAAAGGAAATGGGGGGGGGGGTGTTTATATTTTGGATACATTTTACTCCACTACATTCCTAAATAAAATGTACGTTTTATTCAAATACATTTTCCCTGACAGGCAAATGCTCAGGCAGGACAACAATATATGGTCCAATTCACACACCTATCAAATATAACACCTCATCCTTACTGCCTATGATATGGCAGACTCACTAAACACAAATAGTGCGTTTGTAAAGGATGTCAATGTTGGCGTGCCCGTCTCTCCGTTAAAAAAATTAAATAAATAGAAAATCGTGTCTTCTTGTTTGCTTAACATAAGGAATTTGATGCATAGTATTTACTTTTACTTAGCCAATTATGCCTATTTAGTACTTTTTCCCACCACTGTGTACACAACTTTGTCGCTACACCAGCAATAACATCTGCTAAACATGCATGTGACCAATACAATTGGATTTTATTTAAAACCAGATACTTTTACTCAAGCACTATTTTACTGGGTGACTTTCACTTGACTCGTTTTTTATTAAGGTAACTTTACTTTTACTCAAGTATGACTCAAGTACTTTTTACACGACTGCTGACATCAAACGTGTCTCCTGGAGATCACAGCCAGAGGATGCGGTAAAGAGGTCAATCAATCCAAAAACAAACAATGGTATTGCCATGGAAACGCGTGAGCGAAAGGGCGGTGAAGGAAAACCCCGAATATCATCGTCCCCCAGCAAAATTAGCCTATATTTTGGATATTATTTGTGTATTTCACACTATACTGTATGTTGAGGTAAAACTTGGAGTATAATGCTTGTATGGATGTCAACCCCAACACATGCATTACAGTTAAAAACGACTGACAACCACCGAGTTCTGTATACTAACTACGCTACCCAGTTTATAGGAAAGGGAGTTCGAGTTTGGCAGTCACTTCTAAACCTGAAAAGGGGCAACTTCTAAATGTTATGCAGCGAAAACAACCAACTATATTAAAATCGGAATTAAACCACATTGTGGGCCAGTTACAATAAATAAATTATGACGGATTTGACGACTTTCCACTTAGTTAGATCAGATTTGTTGAATGTGCGCCAATCTGGTCAATGACAATAGAACAGTCTACATTCCAATGCCTCCTTACCGTATCTACACAGGCGATGTTTTCCCACTCCTCATTTGCACGACGTGGTCGTCTGCTGCTATAGCCCATCCGTGACAAGGATCGACGAGTTGTGCGTTCCGAGATGCCGTTCTGCGCCCCACTGTTGTACTGCGCCGTTATTTGTCTGTTTGTGGCCCGCCTGTTAGTTTGCACGATTCTTTCCATTCTCATTCTACCCCTCTCATCAACGAGCTGTTTTCGCCCACACGACTGCCGCTGACTGGATGTTTTTTGTTTGTCGCACCATTCTCGGTAAACCCTAGAAACTGTCGTGCGTGAAAAGCCCAGGAGGGCGGCCGTTTCTGAGATACTTGATCCGGCGCGCCTGGCACCTACGATCATACCACGCTCAAAGTCCCTTAGGTCACTCGTTTTACCCATTCTAACGTTCAATCGAACAGTATAACTGGTTGCGTGCCTGTCTGTCTGTCTGCTTTATATAGCAGGCCACGTGACTCACTGTCTGTAGGAGCGATCCATTTTCGGGAATGGGGTGCTGTAACCAGTGGTTGACTTGGGCTGGAGCTGTCTACTTCTTCTTCGATGGAGTTTAAAGGTTTAACGGCGGTTGGCATCCAAAGTTAATGGTGCATTACCGCCACCAGCTGGACGGAGTATTAAATAAGAAACTATAAAAGCGTTCCGGTGTTGGGCCGAAAAGCCCCCCCTGAAAGAATTCTCCACCCCTCTTCGCGTGAACGCGCACGATCTCAATTCTTCATTGCTGCGACTTACTTGCTTGCTCGTTGAGATTTCTGATCACGTTCGGCTCCGTTTCATTTAATTTTCTATGCCGGTTTGATGGGATAAACAAACGTACAGTCAATAACACGATAGAAAAATCCATATGCAGTGTATGCAAATGTATTAAGATTAGGGGGGTAAGGCAATAAATAGGCAATAGTAGTGAAATAATTACAATTTAGAAATTAAACAGTGGAGTGATAGATGTGCAGAAGATGAATGTGCAAGTAGAGATACTGGTGTGCAAAGGAGCAAAAAAATAAATAACAATATTGGGATGAGGTAGTAGGGTGGGCTGTTTACAGATGGGATGTGTACAGGTGCAATGATGGGTAAGCTGCTCTGACAGCTGATGCTTAAAGTTAGTGAGGGAGATATAAGACTCCAGCTTCAGTGATTTTTGCAATTCGTTCCAGCCATTGGCAGCAGAGAACTGGAAGGAGAGGCGGCCAAAGGAGGATTTGGCTTGGGGGTGACCAGTGAAATATACCTGCTGGAGCGCATAGTACGGGTGGGTGCTGCTATGGTGACCAGTGAGCTGAGATAAGGCAGGGCTTTACCTAGCAAAGACTTATAGATGACCTGGAGCCAGTGGGTTTGGCAACGAATATGACGAGAGCATACAGGTCGCAGTGGTGGGTAGTATATGGGGCTTTGGTGACAAAACGGATGGCACTGTGATAGACTACATCCAATTTGCTGAGTAGAGTGTTGAAGGCTATTTTGTAAATGACATTGCCCAAGTCAAGGATCGGTAGGATAGTCAGTTTTACGAGGGTATGTTTTGCAGCATGAGTGAAGGATGCTTTGTTACGAAATAGGAAGCTGATTCTAGATTTAATTTTGGATTGGAGATGCTTAATGTGAGTCTGGAAGGAGAGTTTACAGTCTAACCAGACACCTAGGTATTTGTAGTTGTCCACATATTCTAAGTCAGAACCGTCCAGAGTAGTGATACTAGACGGGCGGGCGGGTGCGGGCAGCGATCGGTTGAAGGGCATGCATTTAGTTTAACTTGCATTTAAGATCAGTTGGAGGCCACAGAGTGAGTGTTGTATGGCATTGAAGCTTGTCTGGAGGTTTGTTAACACAGTGTCCAAAGAATAAGTGCCCAAAATAGAAGGGGGGGGGGGGGTCGGCAGGCAAGAAAATAGCCTTATTTGCCTCAAGTCTGAATCTGTGAGTGACAGTAGGCTGTTGGAGATTACGCAGACTGAAAATGTGCCAGCCTAAATGGCATGATGCACTGTTCCAAGTTGTCAAATAATTTTAGCATGTAAATCTTGGTGGGGCAAACTCAATTTGTTTTTTTAGATGCATGCCAGCAAAGCCACTACACAACACAATACTTAACTGCACTATAACGGTGACAAACGGTGCCCACAAACTGTCCCAACAGCAAAGCTTTCTTTTCAGCACCATGGAGTGAATTAATCCTTATCATTGCTACACCTATCAACGGAGCCTTGTCTGGTATCGAAACAGTTCATTCAGCCTCATTTACTGCTTTAAAAAAAACCTGCTGATATGGCTGACTTGCTGAACAAATGTGGTTTCTACTGACAATTGAGATGTGCAAACTATGGCATAAGGGAACATTGAGCGGATAAGAGGCAATCCGTCAGTTCGATTAAGACATTAATGAGCAAGCTAAGACAGACGTTGTCAAAAATCTATTTGTTCACCACTTTTGAAATGTACAGCAACAGAATTCAGAACATTGGCCGTTCTTACAGTATTTTCCCTGTACACCAAGTCAGAAGGGGGCATATAAGCAGACAATGAAAGCCCTTACAATATTCGATTATTACATTTTTCTAAAACAGGGTATAGGCTAAATGTGCACCACCAAGTCAGAACAGTAGGCTTTGTTTTGAGGGGGAAAGGAACCAAGTGACTAGGGTGATGCACATGGGCTACTTACAGCTTACTACACAACATACACTTAGCATTACTTTCTTAGCTACAGTATACTTATCTCCCAGGCATATTATATAATTTATGCAGCTGTATACAATACATTTTTGGACTCACCGTTGTGCTGTGCTCACTTGAACAGGAAGGTGGCTCTGGGGTCCTTCCTGTGGGCAAATTTTGTCATGAAACTTTCCCCAAAGTCTGGCATTCTCTGGATTTATGGTGCTTTCAAGATAACTGGGAACTCGGAACAGAGGACGGTTGAATCGTGACTATCTGCTGACTCCAGGTCAGTGTATTGGAGGAGCCGCTGTAAGAACAGACTCTTCTTCTTCACATTGGATATAGGCCACAATCAACAGTCTGATCAACTCTATGCGAAGAAGATGTGTTACGCTGCATGAGGCAAATGGTGGTCACACCAGATACTGACTGGTTTTCTGATCCACACCCCTACTTCTTTTTTAAAGTTATCTGTGACCAGCAGATGCATATCTGTATTCACAGGAATGTAAAATCCATCAGATTAGGGCCTAATTTATTTATTGCAATTGACTGATTTCCACATACGAACTGTAACTCAGTTATCAGATGGAATCTTTACGGTTGAGTTCTGTTTAGTAAAGGCGTGTTCACTATGATAGGATATGGATTCCAAAATTGCTTCCAGTATTTCCCTTGACCTTTGTCAACCTCTCAGTTTTAGTAATCCAATGTCCAGTATAAAGTGTTTTAAATTCAGGGATTTATATTGGGAACTTAATTGCCCTCTGTCTATATCCAGTGTGACAACAGTCTGTGGGATTGGTCAACTTGTCATTGTTGGATGGAGGGGGCCTTCCATTGCCTGGCATAGATTTACTACTAGAACCACTCCCCTTTCCAATAGCAACAGCAAATCACTCTTTCACACTACTACTTTGTATTCTTGTGAGTGTGTGTGTGTGAGACAGAGTTGGAGGCTCGGAGTCACACACATAGTGGGTATTTTCGTTTGAGGAGACGATGTTTTTAAGGTCAGCAAATTACAACTAATGAATAGTGTGTTGTTAAATCGGATGTAAAGAGTTCACTGAACAGAGAGAAAACAACAATAACAACGCCTTCACTAGTTGACTTGAATTGCCTAAGAAGCAATGGGACCACTGAATCTCCACCAGGCTATATTAAAGGCTGACTTCATCCTAGCTAGAAGGCTAATCGAGGCTGGGGCTAACGTCAACAGCAGGGATGAGGAGAGGAGGACCCCTTTAATGCTCTGCTGCCTCCATGACGGGGAGTCATGGTCCCTCGGTGTAGCACGCATGCTCCTGGTCCACAGAGGCCATGTGGGGCTCTGTGACCGCCACGGTCGAACCGCTCTGGTGTATGCGGTCTTGTACGGGCGTCTGGGTTTGGTTAGGCTGTTCCTCCAAGCGCTGGACTATGACCTGAACCACGTCGACAAGCACGGTCACATGGCTTTGTGGTACGCAGCTCAGGTAGGTAACGGTCCTATCAATGACCTGCTGCTGAAAACCATGAAGAAGTATGGTCTGAGCACTGACATATCTGAGGCAGCAGTCCCCAGGCTTTGTGGTCATGATAAACCCGGTCAAGTTCTGGTCAAACACCAGACAGCAGTTAAGCAGAATGCCTTTAATTGTGCCATTGACCACAAGGTCACAGGTCACCCGAAGCCACAGCCAGCGAAAGGTCTACCTCCATTGTTCCGAAAGGACTTGCCTTACAAGCCCCTTCCAGAAACCCTATGGACAAAGAGGGAGAACTTATATAAAACGGTGAAGCCACCAGAGGCAAAACCTGAGACAAAGAAGGCCTTGACTGGAGGGTCTAAGCAGGGGAAGGAAGGGAAGGCAACCACCCCCTCCCCATCTAAGGACTGGAAGCTAGACATGAGGAGTCTAACCGAGGCCTTACTGGATCAGATCAGCCTTTCCTACCGGCCCCTGGCCCAGCCCCGGCCTCCTTCCTCTCTCCACCACCGCAGGAGGACACCTCGCCTGGGGGCCAGCCCCACTGTGGGGGCCCTGCTCCACCAGCGCCGGGAGAAGGGAAGGAAGATGTCCCTGGATGCTATCAGCGATAGCCTGCTGAAGGAGAGGACGGCCATCGGCTCGTTCCGCCGCCGCTGCACTGTGGCCGTGATACCCATGATCAGGATGGGTCTGGCAAGCAGGAGCTTCAGCACCACAGAGCTAGAGGGTAGGGGGGAGACAAGGATCACTTCTAAACCACTGGTCAGGATCCAGGAGCTGAACAAGTTCAGCTAGTCAGACAGAAATTAATGTATGCTTTGCTTATTTGAAGGTTTATTGATGATGATGGAATATGGATGGTCGTTTTTGTGTGATGGATTATAGTGCAGTACTCAATATATTCAAGTTTGCTGTGTCTGTATTAAAAAGTTATTACCGATCATCGAGTGTGACAGATGCAATGAGGGTTAGATGCAGTTGATACATCTGACATTTCTGTAATCTCCCTAAAAGTTTGTTTTTGTATACAACTTGATTTGGAATGTTTGAATGTTGAGTCTTTTGTATGAAAATAAAATACAGTCTTATGAATAAAATTACTAAAATCCAGTATGGGCTTCGGCTGTGACTTCCATTGAATTTTGTCTTTGTGAACATGCAGCATCTGAAACGTTTGAAAATAATACCGTACACTAACCAAAAACACAACAACAGATGGCAGTAGTTGGTTAAATGCGACCCATGGATTTACGTGAAGGCGTTGAATTTGACGTTTACGGTTTATAGCCAATAGCAGCGAACCTACTCATGTTTGAATGAAGAACAGGCAGTTGACGTTTACTCCTGCAGCAGGTTTGTTTACTTAATTCAAAAAACATTTTCTTTAGGAAATATTTTAAGTAGCTATTCATATTAACCATATTAAATAGCTCCGACTTTTATTTACAGCGCTTTGTAGCCAAATAATTTAAATAGGGTCACGTCTCAACGTTAGCCAGCTAACGTTATGGGATAACTCTAGCTAACGTTCGCTAGCTAGCGAACGTTACACAAATGTCCCCGTGAAACTCAAATTCTGCATGAGCTCTGTCATTTAACACAATGGATAATATGCTCAATGGTAGGCGTATTAGCTAATTTCAGTCAACGTTAATAACGTTATATTTTCCATAGTTAACGTTACATAACTACCTACATCAGGGGTGTATTAATTCCGACGATTCTGTTGAAAAACGTTTCTTAAACGGAACGAAACGGGGAGGGACTTACTTGAATTAGTCCAATAGACGTTTTGCAACTGAATCCGACCAATGAATACACCCCATCACTTGTATCTGAACGCAAGCTAGCCAGGCAAGTTGGTAACAGGTCTGATATGGCTCCAACAATAATGCCAGGTTGTTTGTATTCTGACAGTAGGCCAGCCACGCAAGCCCTCATGTCAACTAGAAGATCGCATACATTTGGAGAGACCATGGTAAGATTTGCATTTCACACATGTATTATGAAGTTACTGAACAGAACTTTCAACCATAATTGTGGATAGCAGTCACTAACATTAACTAGTTAGCTAGCTAAGTTGTTTATCAATAACTGGATGTTGGCTTCTCTCAATGTACCCAGCCTTCAACAAGATCTGGAGAACGCACCCCATTGAGGTGTGTCCAGAATGAAATGCGCCATCTATCAACCCCATCGTCTAGACTCAAATCGAGATCAGGGTCGGGCAATATCCTCAAAACACCCAAGGTATGACGAACAGCCAAGCTATGGGCCTATGGATCCTGTTCACTGAACTATTGTTTGAAATGTAAACTTTACCTTTTACTTCTCCCATTCTCCCTACAGAATGATGCTGTGTTCATCTACACAGACCCGTTAACACATTGCCCTCCACCACCTGAGGTCCTATGCTCTCCTAGTGTTCCAAAGCCCAGTGATAAAACTACTACCAGTGATACAGTTCCTACCGCTGAGGACACAGCTGTTTATACAAGCAGTGGACTTGGAGACATTACCTTCAAGTCCTTCATCTGTGCTGGGGGTGAGGTTGAGGTTTCAGAGCCTTCAAGGGTTGTAGACGAAACCATCCGGCTACCCAAGAATCAACTGAACATCTCTTCTCTTCCTTGCTATGATGTTGATAACACATGTCTCTCTGACAGTATGGTTACTCAATGCTGTGACAACCATGTGGATCACGTCTATTGTGATTTGGAAAGCGATTTGGCCACAACTGAAGCTGACCTGTCCTTTAATGGTGGTTCAAACGCCAGTCTTAGTGTTCCACAGTTCACCGATATAGCCCACATCACTGAGACTGTTACTGGCGGACAGGGAGATGTAACGTTTAAATCTTTCATCTGCACCGGAGGGGAGGTGGAAGTTTCAGAGGCTTCCAGGGTGGCACTTGAGACTATACTCCTACCAACGGATCAGCCTGCAAACCACCATCAGCCATACAACGGCAGTATATATCAAAGTGTTATAGTAGATGACTTGGACATGCAGTCCATCGACGACCACGCAGATCATCTCTATTGTAATATGGCCTCCTCTAGTGCACACCTTTCTTTCAAAGAACCTACACATTGTAGTCTTCAAAATAGTACTTTGAAATCCATAGAGATGGTCCACACCAATGAAGAGTCAACTGATGTTCAAAATGCCACTGGCGGTCAAGGACATGTGACATTCAAATCCATCTGCACTGGGCTTGAGGTTGAAGTCTCAGAGTCCACCAGAGTGTCCGAAGACACTATCCTCCTACCTGAGAATCAGACCAGTCATCTACCGTACAACGACAGGGTCAACCCAAACATCATAGAGGAGCAGTTCTCTGATCATGCAAAACACCCTTACAGCCATGTGGATAGTGAAGGTGCCGTGTGGAAAGCGGACACCGCTGCCATCAGTGAACCCTCAATGGGAAATGCATCCTTAAGGTCATTGAAGGACCTGGGTGATGTCGCCTGTCAGCTTTTCCCTGAAGGCCCCAAACAGGGTTCTTCTCATGATGAAGACAGCGCTGTGGTTCCATCTATACAGTTGGAAACTGACCGCTCCCATTGCAATGAGTTTGGAGCCTCGGCCAGGAGTTCCACACCTGTAGATGAGGACAACCCATCGATAGTCTCTCACTCCCGTTCTCATGGTTCAATGCAGGAGTCCAGTGGGGCCAGAGACAGCGCTCCTCTTCTCTCCAACACTACAGACGAAGCGAGCTCTGAGAACATTGCTGACGTGTTGACTGAGCTACCCAAGATCCCCTCTGTAGCGAGGTGGGCCGGTGGTGGTGATGCTTTACAGTTTGAGATCTTCAGCCCCGTTCTTAGCACTAACTCCATGACCAGAAGAGGGGGCATTCAGAAATCGTCTTTCGCCCAACTGGAGGATTCCGCTCTAGAAAACGGCAGTGGCTGTGTCCTCAACTCTGCTGAGGGTAGCTTCGTTGTCCCGGCCAACCCAGACAGCCGACTCTGGGCGGCCGTCCTGGAGAGCCCCATGCCTCTGCCCAAGTTCAACTCGACGGCAGTGGGTGCCGCATCGACCCGCAAGCCCCCTCCTTCTCTAGACCCAGTCACAGAGACTGTGGAGACGAGGGTAGAAGTGGAGGTACCTCATGTAAAATCCCAACCCAAGGTGGAGAAAGTAGAGATGGGTCTTTTTGATCATTTACCAAGGTTGGTTTGTGAGAAGGCCTTTCAGCAGCAACTCATCCAGATGGCCCAATTCCTCATCCTGGCATCGGGCAAGATGGACCCTGTTAGCAACCCTGCCCTAGCTCCTACACCCGCCCCTCCTGTAGTGGAAACTACAGCGGGAACCACGGCTGTAGAGTGCCACAGCATGTGTGTTGGCACCACTCCGGTGAGGCAGGCAGACCGCAGTGCCAACACCTCAGGTCAGTTTGAGAGGAAGAGGGAGTTCTCTGTGTCTGACGCCTGCACCAGCACCGAGACTCTGCTCTGGAAGTGAGTATTGGACTGTGTGTGTTTGTGAGTGAGAACTCTGTAAAATGTTCTGTGTTTATGTAATATGAACCATGTAAATATTGTTTTTTGGTGTTTGTCTGAGAGAAGTGTGCACAAGTATTTCCTGTGTGTTTGTAACTGAGTTGACTTTTTTCTCTCTGTGTCAGTCTGGCCCCTGGGAGCCTGTGCGGGGTCCCCAGACAGGAGCTGGAGCAGAGGCTGACCTCCACTCTCATCATGGTGGAGGCCCTGGTGCAGCAGCTGTGCACAGCCAGGGGACAAGGCCACTCTAGGGGCCCCGGGCCCTCAGAACTCAGGGACAAGCTGGTCCAGACCGACCACACTGAACTCAGCCAGACGGTAACCTACAAAGACCTGTATGTGACGGCCCTGGAGAGGATTAATGAGCTCGAACTGGATCAGACCACTCTACACAACCTGCTTCACAGCATGCAGGACACCAGGAGCACCATGACAGCCCTGAGTGGAGACACTGAGGCGGCTCTCAGCAGCATGAGGCAGATAAGAGACCTGGTTAAAGAGGACCAGCAGAGCCTGGTTACACAGTATGGTCAGATGAAGTCCCTTTATGAGAAGTGCAAGGAGACCCAGGGCAGGATGGTGCAGAAGGTCCGAGACACCCTGCAGCAGAGAGAGGACATGAGGAGACGGATGGAGGAGGCTTACACCGCCAAGGACGCAGCCTTCAGTGTGACCGAGCAGCTGAGGACTCACTGTGCCGTGCGTATCTCTGAGCTGGAGGAGAGTGTGGGATCTCACCAGGAGCTGATGGCTGCCCTGAACAAGACCTACTCAGAACAGGTAACACACACACACACACACACACAGTCTGAGATAAGGGCTAGAGGCAATAGCCTGGTTCCAGGCTTGTGCTTATTTTGGTGCTGTGTATTTGTTTTCCCGTGCTCATGTGTGTCCTTACTCAGGTTGCATTGAACAAGGCCTACGTGGAATCCCTTAACTCTGCATCTGAGCTCCTGAGAGGAACCATGAGCGATCACGACAGTCTGCATCAAGAGGTATGTCTTAACCTGGAGGCTACATTGTCTTGTCAGGAAAGAAAAGACATCCAACAGGTTGCAATGTGTTTTGTTCTGTACGACGTGTGTGTAAGATGTCATATTCTCCCCAGCTGAAAACAGCCAGGCGTCTCCTCCAGAGGACAACTCCTATACTGGTGAAGCTGAATGAGAAGGCAGCCAACGCTATAGGAGAGAGAGACCAGCACCTCTCGGAGAGAGACCAAGCTGTGGAGGCGAGAGAGCAGGTCTGACCTCCCTTTTCTCTCTCATCTTCCTCATCTCCCACACCTCACAATGTCTCTACTGCCTGTTATATTTGCTCTGTTCTCTTATCTTCTGCAACTCGTCTCTCCACAATGTTATGGCTTCATTCCAATGCGTCGTGGCTCACTTCTACATGACAGATCCAAGAGGAACTGGACCAAACCAACGTGAGTCTCCAAGATGCCAGACAGGAGATTGGGGACTTGAATCTGCAGGCCACAATCATGAATTCAGGTAGTGATTGAAACAAACCATTGAAGATAGCATTTGAGTTTAAAGTGTTATTGTGAGTTTAAAAATAAGTGCTGATATGTTTATTTTCTAGCATTGTCATTCTCTCTCCCTCTTGCTCTCCCGCCTTCTCCCTCTCTCAGAGTTGGGTGTTCTGCGTCAGAAGCTGAGTGAGGAAGAAGAGGAGCGAGTTCAGCTGGAGAGGAAGGTCACGGAGCTGTCTGCCACCGTCTCCTCTACCCTGGCCTCCTATGCCTTCCTAGAGCAGGCCCTGGCTGCAGAGTCCACCAAGTCAGTTCAAAGTTCACTCTAAGCTGTTATGGTGCTTCAACTATGGCAGTTGTCAATTAAACTTTTTTTTAAATATATATATAGAGAAAAATAACCTTAACTTTGTTATTTCAGGTTGCAGCAGTCATGGCAAGAAGTCCAGCAAGCTACCGACCGGGCCAACCAGTAAGTGAACTCCTCAGCTACCTCATTTCTCTCATCAACACTACTATTTAAATCTGTATTTTACCATTGAAATGGGCTATTCTGATGTATTTTTATGTTTAGCCCCATCACATTGCAGCTATAAAGATGATTTAACATGAACTAAGACACACATATCATTAATACACATTGGTTTAACTATTAAAGCATGTTTAGCCATTGAGTTTAATTAAGCAATAAGGCAGAGAACCCAGGGATAACTCCCGACTAAGGGATGTTCTTAGGCCTGAATCAAGGCAGAGGGAACAGCACTTAGGAGGGAGTTATCACATGATAATCCCCGGGTTCTCATGCCTTATTGCTTTTATAAAACAGTTGCAACATATTAATAAAATCTAGATTTAGATTTTTTTCATTAAACATTATTTTGAACGAGTAAATTTGTTTTTGTGTTCTGGTCATTAGTTCTCAAGTTTTGACCCAGTCGTTAATTCGAATCATTCTTTTCAATCCGCGTTGCTATGCTAAACAAATCATTGGTATGTAGCTAGCTAGCAGAGATTCAATGATGAGATACAAGAACTTCAATAAATAATGATTTATTAAATATCCAATAGGCCTACATAGGCAGCACTGCACTGGTTAAGCAATGAATGGAATTCTGACTGTTTACGGTTTCCATGGTGAATTATTCGTTTTGTGTTCAAGCCTACTGGCACAGGAGAAATCCATTTGTAAAATGATACATTGTTGCAAGGTCATAGAGGCATACAGGTAGTTTATACAACCCCTAACTGTTGCAAACCAAATAGTAGCATGGAAAACTAATGAGTAGATGCTTTCTTTACCCCAAGGGATATAAAGTTTGTGGATTTCCTGCCTGGGCTGCAGGACAGTGGAATTAGGACATGCTATTTTGTGGGAGGAGTTGTCCCACAACTCTCGCATATCAACCAATCAGCATCCAGGATCCAAACAACCCATTTTATAACATTTCATTGAACCCCTCCTATGTCCAGGTTGGAGGGTGCGTTGGTCCAGTCAGAGCAGCGTGTATGTGAGCTGTCCCAGGCTCTGGCCCACAGCGAGGAGCAGCTGAGCCAGCTGCAGAGCCACTCCCACAGCCAGAGCATGCAGCTGCAGATGCTCCATGAAGTCCGCGTGCAGCTCAACAGCATGATGGAGATGAACGAGGTAGGAGGACCGCTGGATATCTCTGCAGTACTGTATGTGGTGGTGCTCTCTCTTGCTTTGAGTTCCTCTACCTTTTTCTGTCTCTTTCTCTGCTCCTTACCAGTCTCTCTCTCTCTCCTTCTTTTACTCTGTAGATCTCCCTCTTCTCTCTTTCTCTCCCTCTCTTCCTGTGTTCTGATCCTAAACTCAGCCGTGGTGAGTGCTGTGTGTAACAGCTCTGTTCCTCCTCCCCTGTGTAGTTCCTACAGATGGAGAATGATATGGCCAGGGAGCAGGTGGTGGAGAGCGAGGGGACCCTCCGGGCTAACCTACAGGGGCTCAGGGAGAGGAACATCCAGTGTGAGGACCTCAAAGGAGCCCTCAGCCACCTCCAGTAAGACCCAGTAACACTCCCTGTGGAGTCATAGTACATTTCGTTATTAGACATTATTATTCATTTTTAATGAGTTGAACTGTGAGTTCTGGGGTGTGTGTGGGGGGGGGTTGTCTCATATGACTACATGGGACATGGTTATTACGAACAATTGTCTTTAGCTTATTGTGTGTGTGTGTTCGTGTGTGTGTCAGCGCTGAGAGGGAGGCTTTGCAGGCAGAGCTGGAGGACAGTCAGGCCAGAGCCCAGTCGGTCCAATTGGACCTGGTAGAGCAGCTAGCCCAGGCTGTTACTGACGTCACCCTGTTACACCACACACTGAGACGACTGACCAATGATGTTCACACTGCTCTGACCACCAAGGTAATCACACACACCCTGTTACACTGCACACACCCTGTACTAGTCCATAGAAGACTCAGTCTGTTGTGATGTGTGGCGTTATTTCAGAAGCCAGAGGTCTGTGGTAAAGACGAGGTGTCCCAGCCCTCCCTCCATGTTGAGCGTCATCCCTCCACCTCCTTCGTGGATAGCATCATGGTGGCCATCACCACTGACCTGGCACAGGCCAATGACACACAGCCCCCCTTAGACATGACAGAGGAACCACAAGCTGAAGGGTTGGGCAGCGAGACCAGCGCCTTCACTCGCCTTGCCCCCATCACTCCTAAGAAGTGTCAAGGTGAGGCCTCCATCGCATCTCCCCAGGGGGGTTGCTGGTAGCCCCAGGGGGTATCTGGGTTCTGTTCAGTAGGGTACACTGTAGCAAAACCTTACAACGAAAAACTAAAGTCTGTGTTCTTATTGGACAAGTTCGTAGAACCTCCCCTGTTTCACTGTTTCAAAACGTCTCCAGACTGAACACAACCCATTTGTTTGTCTGTATAGATGTGTCCTGGGCCCAGTCATTAAATGCCTGCCCTTCCTGGTTTCAGTGGTACCTCCAGAGGAGGAGCAGAGTAGTGTGGTGGAGCTGCTAGCAGACCTGGCTAACACAGTCTCTGAGCTCAGCTCCACCATCACACAGCTAAGACAGAGCAAGGACACCGAGCAGGAGGCATTGAACAACACCATGTAAGCACTGTGACGTGTGTGGCATTTATTGTGTTGACATGTGAAACTTAGAGTTTCTCCTTTAAGCATTCAATTATTTACTGTTTTATTTACCTTCCTGGTCACCATAAGTCAGTGTTTCCCAACTCTAACCCTCCAGTAACCCCAACACCACACATTGTTGTAGCCCCGTACAAACACACCTGAACTCGTTGAGGGCTTGATGATTAGTTGACAAGTTGAATCCAGTGTGGGAAACACTGCCTGCCCTATGTCAAGTTCCATCATATTAGGGTTAAACCCAGGGTTTCCCAAAATCTGTCCTGGGGACCCTAAGGGGTGCACGTTTTGGTTTTTGCCCTAACACTACACAGCTGATTAAACTAATCATCACACTTTGATGCACAGGGTTTGGGATACGCTGAGTAAACCTAACCAATAATTGTATTGCGATACCAGCTGTAGGCTGCAGGGGGAGCAGCAGGCCCAGGCCCACAGACACAGGGCTGAGGTATCCGAGCTGAGGGGCCAGCTGAGCCGTCTCCAGACCCAGCTAGGCCGGGACCAGGTGGCTCTACAGAACAAGGCCCAGGTGAGACACTACACTGCTCTCAGATCAGACCGTACAACTAAAAACACCAGTTTTAGTTACACTTAACTTCTTACCTGTGTTAAACCCTGTATTTGTGAGCATATTGGCAAAGTGATGCCAATACTTGTGCATTATAGATTATTTTACTGAGAAATCTAGACATTTGTTATTACTTTCCTGGCTACAGGACATGAGACATGTCTGATTACTTGACTGACATGGTATTTTGGTGAATAGTGGTCTGTGTGACTGAGTCTGAACCCAGGTCATTTGTTCTGTTTTACCAGGAGGTTGACACTATGAAGAGGATCTGCAGTGAAGTGAATGAGGCCAGGGAGTTTCTTTACAAGCACAAATCTGAGAACAAAGTAAGGGACTAAATCATTTTTTTGACCAAAAAATACTCTGTTGGCTACATTCACTTTATTTTGTCTTCCTAAAAGTTCTTAGGCAACATTTTATCCTCGTGTGAATTGTCAACTATATGCCATGATGTGCTTCCATTTAGCCTATGTTACGTTGCTGCTATGTTCTGTATTTGTGTTCTGTAGGAGCTGCGTAGGGAGGTGGCAGACCTGCGCCGTTCACTGCACCAATCACAGGTGGAGTCCCAGGCTCTAAGGGAAGAGCTAAGAAACACCGGCAACCAATCAGCACACAGCATGCATTCCATGGACGACAAGATCCGCCTTTTGAAAGAGGTACAATCCAGACCATAGGTTGCCTGTTATCCCTGTAAGAACTGCTAGGGCAACCCTACGGTGTCCATGTCCCTGCTGTCCCCACACCTAGACACTGGGCGTTCTGCGCAGTATATTTTGATCTGAATGCGCCACAGCGCCCTACATGACCCAACCTTGGGTTGTTTTAAATTGGCCACAATTACATCTCAAATACATCCCCTCACACCAACCCTGCAGCCTTGAAAGACGATGCAATCCTCTCCCTCCAACACTAGTTGTCTTTGACAGGCAGTAGGACCTTAAACACTGTCTCCACCACAGGTGGAAAGACTAAAGAGGACTCTGTTGGAAGCTGAGGAAGGAAGAGCAAAGCTTCTGGAGAGAGCCAAGAGACATGTAAGTGTCTATACGATCTATACACAAGTGTGCCACCCCGCCTCTGATTTGGTAAACATTTGAGGGATGGGCCTAGAGAAATGTAACCAGTCTCAAATTTCCTAGGCAGAGCTATGGATGCATCTCCATCTATGATATCAAAATTATAGTTTTAACCATGTTATGAGGCTATAAAGTGTTTTACATTTACAGTGTTTACAAACATTGGAGTTAAACACGCTTATATTCTGGGTTCTCATGGGGTATGACAGTTGAACTAAGCTCATGAGGCATTTATATGTTATATTCTTCATGAATCAATGGGGTGTGTAATTAATTTATAAGTCCAAAAATGGATGTTGCAACTAAGGATTCCAGCTTTAAGGAAAGCACTTCATATGTACAGTTGAAGTTGGAAGTTTACATACACTTAGGTTGGAGTCATTAAAACTCATCTTTCAACCACTCCACAAATTTCTTGTTAACAAACTATAGTTTTGGCAAGTCGGTTAAGACATCTACTTTGTGCATGACACCAAATAATGTTTCCAACGATTGTTTACAGACAGATTATTTCACCCACTGGGAATGTGACCAAAGAAATAAAAGCTGAAATAAATCATCCTCTCTACTATTATTCTGACATTTCACATTCTTAAAATAAAGTGGTGATCCTAACTGACCTAAGACAGGGGATTTTTACTAAGATTAAATGTCAGGAATTGTGAAGAACTGAGTTTAAATGTATTTGCCAAAGGTGTATGTAAACCTCCGACTTCAACTGTAAGTGGTATCCAATGCACAAGTCACCATCTTCAATGTTCCCCTCTGTCTCTACAGCAAATGATCCACGACACCAACCAGAAGAAAGTGGAGAAGGAACTTAGAGTCCTTGACGATATGATTGAGACGGTCAGAAAGGTGAGAGTACAGGGATATACATTTTTCTGTTTGAAATTTAAAGGTAGATTCAGCGATATGACATAGATGTTGAAAGTATACAGCATAGTGGGTACATTTCCACAATAACTAAGAGCACTGAAGCGCGAGGCTCCACTTCTCTGCTGTTTTGGTCCTGTGGCTGCCAAGTTGTAAAAGCGTGATGCGAATCCATGCACATGCGCAAATACTGTGGGAGAGCGAAGACTTGCAACTTGCTCATTTATTTATTTATTTTATTTTACCGTTATTTTACCAGGTAAGTTGACTGAGAACACGTTCTCATTTGCAGCAACGACCTGGGGAATAGTTACAGGGGAGAGGAGGGGGATGAATGAGCCAATTGTAAACTGGGGATTATTAGGTGACCATGATGGTTTGAGGGCCAGATTGGGAATTTAGCCAGGACACCGGGGTTAACACCGATATCTCTCAATATCTGCAGTGCTGCTTGTGGCAATGTCATTTTGCTGAGTCTACCTTTAATAGAAACTGTCATATTCATGTGTTACTTGGTGTATATTGATAGTTTGGCATTAGACTTGACACTTTTTCCTTTTCTTTCTCTACAGACTTTGTCTTCTGTCCCTGACGTTGTCAAGAACTGCAAGGAACTCAAGACTCTAGTCGAATATCTTGGTTAATGTCATATTATAAACTGAAGTTTTAATCAGTTGTTTTTTAAAAATGTTTTCTTAAACCTATTTGTACAAATAAAAGAATCCGGTAACACGTATGAGTAGTTTTGATGGAATTTATTTATGTTAACTGTATTGTAAATGTTTACAGCATTACAATATACAGCCGAACACTTCTGCAATTGCAAATGGCATCAAATTTACATTTACATTTAAGTCATTTTAGCAGACGCTCTTATCCAGAGCGACTTACAAATTGGAAAGTTCATACATATTCATCCCGGGCCCCCCGTGGGAATTGAACCCTGGTCCCCCCGTGGGAATTGAACCCACAACCCTGGCGTTGCAAGCGCCATGCTCTACCAACTGAGCCACACGGGACCATTTAGTCATCATAATATTACAGAGCGTTCTGGTTTGATAGACTTGGAACACTCAATGAAATGATTCCAACCGCTCTCCACTGAGTTCATTTAAAAATCTAAACTTCAACAGAATTGACTTGGATTGAAATGTTTCTAGGTTTTCCATGAAAGTACATTCACACATTGTATTTATTATGTACAGTTTACCAGTACAAGTATGACTTTACATCAATATGTTACTCTCACTTTTATACATTACTGAATTGATGGATTGACATTACAATGATGTGAAGTGGAATTCATTTTAGGTGTAAAAAAACGAACATTTCCAAAGATATATTTTTCAATTATTTATCATTTGTTAGCCCACTGACAACTACAGAGGCCTCGTTAAGTGTTGACAGAGCATGCAGTTATAGCCTAATTGGTGGTTGGCAAAATCAATGATGTATTACAACGGTTTCATAAATCTTTCGACAAGTAAAATCATATTTGACAAGTAGGTCATTTCTTGATGTTGCTCTGAAATGTCATCTAAATCATTTTCTGTCTGCCGTGCTCCTCGTCGTTTCTGCTTGACTGCTTTTCAATACGACTGATTTGTCTTTTTATATACACTGTCTCCAAACCACGTGCTGTCATCACTGTTCTCAATTATCTGAAACAAATACCTAAGACGTGAGTTGCTGTCGGCTCCAAGGAACATATCCCACAGTCTATCCAGGTGGATTTGTAATATGGACTTTATATTTGATTACCAGTAGGAGATTAGAATTTGTATTGTCAAAAGGACTTGATATTTGATAACTTAAATTACTAAAACTTATCTGCAGATTTATTTAGACTAACTTCACCCATTTAGATTCACGTAATGCCTGATGAATATAGTCAATGTGTCTATCAACAACTACATGTCGGTACAGAGCCTTCAAAGTATTCACACCCCTTGACATTTTCCACATTTTGTTGTGTTAGTCTTATTTTAAAATTGATTACGTTGAGATGTTTCACTGGCCTACACACAATACCCCATAATGGCAAAGTGGAATTATGTTTTTAGAAATGTTTACAAATTAAAATGACAAGCTGAAATGTCTTGAGTCAATAAGTATTCAAGACCTTTGTTAGGGCAAGCTTAAATAAGTTCAGGAGTAAATATTTGCTTAACAAGTCTTAAGTTGCATGGACTCACTCTATGTGCAGTAATAGTGTTTAACATTTTTCATGAATACCTAATCTCTGTACCCCATACATAGAATTATCTGTAAAGTCCCTCAGTCGGGCGTGAATTTAAAACATGGTTTGAACCACACACACCAGGAAGGTTTTCCAATGCCTCACAAAGAAGGGAACCTATTGGACGATGGGTAAAAAAACATTAAGCAGAATATCCCTTTGAGCATGGTGAAGTTAGTAATTACACTTTGGATGGTGTATCAATACATTCAGTCACTACAAAGATACAGGTGTCCTTCCTTACTCAGTTGCAGGAGAGGAAAGAAACTGCTCAAGGATTTCACCATGAGGCTAATTGTGACTTTAAAACAGAGTTTAATGGCTGTGATAAGAGAAAACTGAGGCTGGGTCAACAACATTGTAGTTACTCCACAGCACTAATCTAAATAACAGAGTGAAAAGAAGGAAGCCTGTAAAGAATAAAAATATTCCAAAACATGCATCCTGTTTGCAATAAGGCACTAAAAGTAAAACTGCAAGAAATGCGCAAAGAAATTAACTTTATGTCCTAAATTTAAAGTGTTATGTTTGTGGCAAATCCAACACAACACATTACTGAATGGCAATCTTCATATTTTCAAGCATGGTGGTGGCTGCATTATGTTATGGGTATGCTTGTCATCTGCAAGAACTAGGAAGGGTTTTTTAGGATAAAAAGAAACGTAATAGAGCTAAGCACAGGCAAAATCTTAGAGAAAAACCTGGTTCTGTCTGCTTTCCAACAGACACTGGGAGACAAATTCACCTTAAAACAGGACAATTAAAACTTCTTTGGGACTAGGGGGCAGTATTGAGTAGCTTGGATAATAAGGTGCCCAGAGTAAACTGCCTGCTATTCAGGCCCAAAAGCTAGAATATGCATATAATTAGTAGATTTGGATGAAAACACTCTGAAGTTTCTAAAACTGCTTGAATGATGTCTGTGAGTATAACAGAACTCATATGGCAGCCAAAAACCTGAGAAAAAAATCCAACCAGGAAGTGGGAAATCTGAGGTTTGTAGTTTTTCAAGTTATTGCCTATCGATATACAGTGTCTATGGGGTCATATTGCACTTCCTAAGGCTTCCACTAGATGTCAACAGTCTTTAGAACCTTGTTTCAGGCTTCTACTGTGAAGGGGAGAGAATAAGAGCTGTTGGAGCCATGAGAGTTAGCTGTGTTCCTTTTCCTTTCTAAAGACAAAGAAATTTATGATAAAAACATCCTAAAGATTGATTCTATACATCATTTGACATGTTTCTACGAACTGTAATATAACTTTTTTGACTTTTCTTCTGAACTAAGCGATCGTGCATTGAGCATTTGGATTACTGGGCTAAACGCGCAAACAAAAAGGAGATATTAGGACTTTATCGAACAAAACAAACATTTATTGTGGAACTGGGATTCCTGGGAGTGTATTCCGATGAAGATCATCAAAGGTAAGTGAATATTTATAACGCTATTTCTGACTTTTGTGACACCTCTCCTTCTTTGGAAAATGGCTGTACGTTTTTCTGTGGCTAGGTGCTGACCTAACATAATCGCAAGGTGTGCTTTCGCCGTAAAGCCTTTTTGAAATCGGACACAGCGGTTGCATTAAGGAGAAGTTTATCTATAATTCCATGCATAACACTTGTATCTTTTATCAATGTTTATTATGAGAATTTCAGTAATTTGATGTGGCTCTCTGCACTTCTGAACATAACACACCAATTTCAAATGAGGTTTTTGGACATGAAGATTAACTTTATCGAACAAAACACATTTATTGTGTAACATGAAGTCCTGTGAGTGCCATCTGATGAAGATCATCAAAGGTTAGTGATTATTTTAATCGCTATTTCTGACTTTTGTGAGCCTACCTTCAAAAACTCAGTGCCTCTTAGCTTGACATCATGGGAAAATATAAAGTAATCAGCCAAGACCTCAGAAAAAAAATTGTAACTTCCACAAGTCTGGTTCATCCTTTGAGAAATTTCCAAACGCCTGAAGGTACCACGTTCATCTGTACAAACAATAGTACGGAAGTATAAACACCATGGGACCACGCAGCCGTCATACCGCTCAGGAAGGAAACGCGTTCTGTCTCCTAGAGATGAACGTACTTTGGTGCAAAAAAGTGCAAATCAATCGCAGAACAACAGCAAAGGACCTTGTGACGATGCTGGAGGAAACAGGTACAAAGTATCTATATCCACAGTAAAATGAGTCCTATATCGACATAACCTGAAAGGCCGCTCAGCAAGGAAGAAGCCACTGCTCCACAACCGCCATAAAAAAGCCAGACTACAGTTTGCAACTGCACATGAGGATAAAGATCGTACTTTTTGGAGAAATGTCCTCTGGTCTGATGAAACAGTAATAGAACTGTTTGGCCATAATGACCATCATTATGGCCAAATTATGTTTGGAGGAAAAAGGGGGAGGCTTGCAAGCCGAGGAACACCATCTCAACCTTGAAGCACTGGGGTGGCAGCATCATGTTGTGGGGGTGATCTGCTGCAGGAGGGACTGGTGCACTTCACAAAATAGATGCCTTCATGAGGAAGGAAGGAAAATTCTGTAGATATATTAAAGCAACATCTCAAGACATCAGTCAGGAAGTTAAAAGCTTGGTCGCAAATGGGCGATGACCCCAAGCATACTTCCAAAGTTGTGGCAAAATGGCTTAAGGACAACAAAGTCAATGTATTGGAGTGGCCATCACAAAGCCCTGACCTCATCCTATAGAAAACTTGTGGGCAGAACTGAAAAAGCTTGTGCGAGCAAGGAGGCCTACAAACCTGACTCAGTTACACCAGCTCTGTCAGGAGGAATGGGCCAAAATTCACCCAACTTATTATGGGTAGCTTGTGGAAGGCTCCCCGACACGTTTGACCCAAGTTAAACAATTTAAAGGCAATGCTACCAAATACTAATTGAGTGTATGTAAACTTCTGCCCCGCTGGGAATGTGATGAAATAAATAAAAGCTGAAATAAATCATTCTCTCTACTATTATTCTGACATTTCACATTCTTAAAATAAAGTGGTGATCCTAACTGACCTAAGACAGGACATTTTTACTTGGATTAAATGTCAGGAATTGTGGAAAACTGAGTTTAAATGTATTTGGCTAGGGTGTAAGTAAACTTCCGACTTCAAATGTGGCTGAGCCACACACATGTTTTACTTGACACCACTGAACAAGTAGTGTACTGAGTTAAAATATCATGTTACAAGTGAATTAATTTGCTGATTGCTGGTTCTTTAGCAAAGATTAGGCCAGGCTTTCTGTCTGAGTGTGCGCTACAGATGTAGGATCTTAATTTGAGCCAGGTTGCTAGAGCAGGAAAATAATCTTGCAGTAACAGGAAATGTGAAATATTATGTGGATTGTAATTAATGGATATTTTTGTAGGGGTTTATTTAATTATTATTATTTATTTGCATGTCTGTAATATCCGCTTTGAAATGTCAGACTTCAGAAGCATTTTTAAACCTCAAATACACTACAAGTTTTAGTTCTCCAGCAGCAGGGTGATCAAATTAAGATCCTACATCTGTACACTGATGTCTGGACATGACACTTGTGCCTGCAGTTCACAGTGACTGATAATTCTATGGCTCCAGACACACTTCATGTCCAACTGAGCTGAAATGATGGAGGGGAGGAATGAGCTGCACAAAAGATGCAGTCTGAAATGTCTTAAGTGCCTGTTTCTGGCAAGGAATGAAGGAAGCAGTCTTTTTGTTAATGTCATGAAGCATGAAGTGTATGCATTGAAGAGCTCTTTAACTTTTGCTCTTCTCTAAGCTGTATGTATTTCTATTACATTCCTTTAGCTGTAAATCTACAGAATGATGGACTTTTCAGTGACACATTCTATTATTATGCTTCTGCTAAAATGTTTATTCTATTCTACTGAGCCATTTACTTTATATTCCTGTTCTTATCGTTTATTGTTTCTTATAGTTGTTGCATTGTCGAGAAGGTACCTGCAAGTAAGCATTTCATTTTGTGTATCCTGACCTGTAGATGCGAATAATAAAAACGTGAAACATTCCCATAACTCCTTGCATGACCATTTCCAATTGTTGCACTTTAATTACAACAATGATTAAAGTGTTAAGTGGCTCCAAACCAAGAGTTTTAATTTCTACCATTGAAACTCCTTTTGTCACAACTTGCACTACAGGCATCTGCATATTTTATTCAATGATACATTTATCCTTGAAGTAATTATGTTGTTTTGCTTAAATTAATGTAATTCAACTATGATTCCTTATTAAAAAAAAGGCACAAAATACTTCTTAAGCATTTTTTTCAAAAAATCTTTATCAAATGCACAAAATGAAACAATAATTTACACAGTTTAAATTCCATTACAAATATATTTAGACAATTACATAAAAAAAGACCCTGCACACATTCAACTCATGAAAATTGAGCTTTTGCAACCACAGATTTTCACCACAGTAAAGAAAACTAACTGCAAAACCTCATTCAGGCTTTTGAGATACTAAATGAAGCTACAAAGTGATACAAGTCCAGACACATACTTTAACCTTTAGATTCAAATCTCAACTGTACACACATTATGGTGCATCATGATATGGATTTAAACATGAATGTATATTTAACAATGTAGTGTCCTGAGCATTGCACTTGATACTTGAGCGTGTATACATTGTATTGCAGTCCATATCATATTTGTCACAGTTACTGAATTAATGACATTTTATATCTCAAAACATGCACATTGATTCAAGTCAAAATAACACACCAGAACATGACGAAAAAATCCTGTTCATTTTTTGTCCTTTAGTCTTTTCTTTGTCATTCATGCCATCCCACTAACACCAGTGTCTCTCACATAGCCGCCAACTGAAACGGAAAAGTCCACTGGAACTGTTCCTTCCAAAAACCAACCCAATGCATAATTCTTTGAAGACAGTTCCTCAGATGGCAGACACAAACCTATCCATGTTCCCCGAGTACGTGGGGTGTCTTAGGTAGGCTCCAGTGCTGGTGGTACCTGCACCGTTATACTGGACCAACGAGCCCAACGGTCCCGGGGACACTCTCCCATAATGCTCCACAGCATCTCCAGCCATGTGGGGTGAGGAGTGGGAGTGGAGACGCCCTGAACCTCCATACCCCTGGCTGTGTCCCTGGCTGTAGGAGCCCTGAGGTGGGTGGTGGTGTGGGTGGTGGTGGTGTCCGTTGGGGCCCGAGTAGGGAAACCCCACATGGGCCGAGGAGCGGGACAGCATGGCCCCTCCACATGACTGGGCCTGGAAGGCTGGGGCTCCAAGGTTACAGTGGCTGGGGCCCCCAGCGGGGCCTCCATCTGGACTGAAGCTCCGGCTGGGCTGCTGCATCATCTCGGGCCCCTGACCCCCGGAGGGGTGCCCTATGATTGTGTTGATGCTGAACATGCGGGAGTGGGACTGGCAGTGAGGACCGAACCCGGGGGGCGAGGAAGATGGGTAGTAGGCAGAGGGTAGCTGACCATGTTGGCCGTATGGGGGACTCACCGCCATATTGGAGCCGTAGACGGAGCTGGAGTAGGTCGAGCGAGCAATCTGGACAGGCGAGAAGACAGGGGACTCATGTACATATGACGTGTAGGTCGTAAAGTCACAGCGCTTGAACCTCTTCCTGCGCCGGAGGAAGCTGCCGCTCTCGAACATGTCTTCTGCATTGGGGTCCAGGGCCCAGTAGTTACCCTTCCCGGGCCTCCCTGGCTCCCTAGGGATCTTGATGAAGCAGTCGTTGAGGGTCAGGTTGTGGCGGATGGAGTTCTGCCACTTCTTGGAGTTGTCTTGGTAGAAGGGGAACCGCTCCGTGATGAACTTGTAGATGCCGCCCAGGGTCAGCTTATGGTTGGGCGAGTTGGCTATCGCCATGGAGATGAGGGCGATGTAGCTGTAGGGGGGCTTCCCTCGCTGGAGGGGTCTCTTCCTGCGGCGGCCCCTTGACGGTTCGTCCGACACTGTTGTGGTCATATGAGGGGGGTTGGGAGCAGGCGGGGAGATCTCAGAAGTGTCTTTCTCCACTTTGACCACCGGCATGGTTGAGTGTAGTTCAAAAACAGAACGGACTAATTTGCAAAGTTAATGGTCTAGGTCGTTCTAAGGTTGTCCAAAAGTGCAGTATGTCATCGACAGGAACAGTAGCAGACGCAGGGAGAGAAGAGCAATAAAATATTTACTAGAAAGGGAGGTTTCAACATTCCTTCTTCAAAAACTCAGTCCTCAAAAACTCAGTCCTCGAGTCCAAAAATCAGCAGTTCAACAAATAAAGATGGTTTGCGTTCCCAGTTTTCTATATATCCAGGATAGTCTCGTCAGGTAGAGATGAGAGAATACAGTGACTGTAAACACGTTCTTCCAGTTGTGTGTGTGAGAGTGTAGGGTGAGTTACCTGAGGTCTCGACTACCTCCTCTGCAGCTACCTGAGCCACACCCCCACCCAGGGACTGACTCACCTCAGTAAAATGGATAAGGGTTTATTGTTCATGTGTTTTAAAATATATGTAATGCCACTGGCAGTTTTTTAAACGTGTATATTTAGGACTACTTTTTTGTTGCTGTAAATATTGGATGTAGAGCAGCACTGACTTTTCAGTAACATGTATAAGATAGTAAACGATTGAAATTACGAAAACATTAAAAAAAAGGATATTCTCTGTTTTTAGTTCATTCCAATTTAACCAGATTTCAGTAAATAAATGAATCAGATGATCTCAGCATCGCACTACAGCTGTCCAATTTGTTCTATTAAGGTACTTTTCAAACCCTGTGACCAATGAATAAACTGTCTTTCCTTCCAACCATTCAAATACAGCTCTAAAGTTACACCTCAAGTTGATTTGAAAAGGTCCAAAATGGACCCTTGTTGTTTTGATGCTGAACACTAAAAGGCCTCTTTAGTGGTGATTTAACCTGGGGATTGTTGTTCTTCTGCGTTTCCTTGTTTGTTTTGGCCCAGTGGTTAGCCGGGCCCAGCTGTGTTAAGAGATGTAAATGTTGTCCAGACAGAACCTGCCCTGTGATTTTATGCATGCAAAGCAAGGCCATGCAGGCAGCACACTCCTGGACATAACCTGAGAATGAGGGACAAACATAAAATCTAAATTTAAAAAAGTATATTGTTGTTAATTCATTGTCCTGAACATATGGCAGTATCATTATTTGAAGATAATTTCACTATTCTTCCTTTGTTTGTATGGTAGAGCTTATACAAGTCTTTTTGTGTTTGTACAATATGACTATGTGTTATGACCATAATATTGATTGGCATTTTACTTCACTGAAATACACGTGCTATTAGATACGCTTGTTATCAACTTGATGACAAAACATTTTGCCATTTGACCAGCGCCAACAACAGTACCTCACTCACTCCTCTCAACAGCCCTTTTGGTATGTGACGATGAGTCCCAGTCTACTCCAGAGTGCTAGGGTTAACTAACTCAATCTTTTAAGCAAACAGAATGGGAAAAGCCCTGCTGCACTCTCCCAGCACTCAACACTAACAGAGTTACACAAAGTGCTAGTGTCAGATCCAGAGAGGTGGAGGGAGGGAGGCTTCCCCCAGACAACAGCCCGATGAAAGGCCCTGCCTCCTGGGGTGGGCTGGGGCTGTGGGTCCCCTGGTCTGTAGGCTCTGGAGCTAAGGGCCTTACACCATGAGGTGTCATCACCACAGAGGTGAATACGCCCTGGGTTCCCGTAAGACTCCACATAGCTGTCATTTCCAGGTAATCCCTAGCGCCCGAAGGAATTATCCGGGGCATCTCACAATGGCCGCTTCTTGGCCCTGTGCCAGCATTGAGGCACGGCTCCTGTGATGACAGACATTCATAACCTGCGTATTGATGGGTTCAATATTATATAATTCTATTGAATATACAATATTTGTATTTTATTTCACTAGGGAAGTCAGAGATATTGATATCATATTTTTCAAGTAAGTCCTAGTGAGCCTCAAGTGAAATGACGGGTCTATGGAAGAAAACTTATTTGGCCCTTTTCTGTTTATCTGGAGAATGGACTGTACATGGTACATTGTACAATGTTTAATTCAATATTCAAAAGCTGTGTCACTTAACAACAACTGTTTATGTATCTACCATATGTGAGTGATGCTTTATGGGTAAAAAAAATAGGCCAGCTGGTGTCATAAATATTCCATGATCATCTGATCAACATTGCTTATTGTTGTCATTGTCTGCAATGATAGAAATAGGAGTTTGATTATAAAAAGCACTGCACGTTTATTGATAATCTACGACAAGTTGTGAGATGCCACACACTGGCCCCAGGGTCCTCCATTGAAGCTGTATGTAAAACGGGGGTGTGTGTGTTTAGTGCATGCAAAGCCGGCTGACACCCCCGTCTGGATACCCAGTGAGAGGAGATCGTGACATGCAAATACACCATCCACTCACTGCCTGTTGGGCTGTTTGTGTGTGTCAGTCATAGCCATTCATAGATAGGGAGAGAATAGTTTGATCATGTGATGCAAATTTTGGAAAGATCAGGTGTTTTTAATGATGCAAATTAATTCTGTACTCTATGCATAATGGCCTATTTTAAATTGTAATGGACCTTTAACATTTGGAAAATATATTCAAAGATGGATGACAGTATGGGTTTGCCCAGCACTAACTTTCAATAGTGTTGCGTTTAGTGTAAAGATCTTTATGTTTTAGAAATTCAAAAAGATCGATTTTCATACCTATTGGATATGTTAGATGTATGAGCTAGTATAGATAGATCTAACAAGATGCCTGGTTATTGTACATGGTAAATGATACATACTCTATTCTGATGACAGGTGAACAAGTTAAACAGTATCTGCATTGGACCTCACCTTTTTTCACATAAGCCTGTACCTCATGCTCCACGGTCGTGAACAATAGGATCGACTAATTTAACAGACGTTCGCTGTGGGGGATGAGCACAAGCTCATATTTTCCATAGTTTATGAACGCCTCATCACATGGCCCTCACACACAATAGCACCAGTTGTTTTAATATTTGATTAAAATCTTGTTTATGATTGAGAATTATGATAGGACTTAGTAGTATCAACATTTTCTACTAAATCTGAAAGCTGAAATCTTGGCTACTCATGTTTTAATGATTCAACTAAATGATAGGGACATGACAAGGAAAGAAAAGGTGAGGTTTTAGTGGGCAAGAGTGATTCTCAATTGACAATATCAAAACTAGACCAAGTGGTTTTAGGTCTGCTTTCAAGTTATTGTTACAGAAGTGAAGTGTATTTAGATAGGAACTTGTTTCTCAAGGTGGCTTACAGATTTTTGCAGTTTGCTAAAGCAGGAAAATAATCCTGCAGCAACAGGAAATGTGAATTGTTAAATCGATTATAATTAACGTTTATTTCTATGCAAATAGTTATTTTGAAAACAAACTTTAGTTTCAAACCTATTCCTCATGTCAAATTTGAAGAGTGCTTTAGTTCCGCATGAGTGGACACATAAAGGACCCCACAGCAAAGAGGCCTGTAGCTACGCATTGGTGCAACTTCGAGAGGACGCGGCCGCCTTCCGTCCGCCCTCTGCGTCCAGTTGCGCATCACTGCAACCCAGAGAGGCATATGACCACTGTCTGGTCGTGGAATTAATCTGTCCAGCTGTGCCGCGTCGCAATAACCACCCAACGCAAATGAAGAGCGCAAGTCTCTATACTAGCACTCCGGCTGACAGGGAGAAACGGCTCTCTGCAAACAAAGAGAAACAAATCAAGCAATTTGAATGTCAGCGCTTTGCTTTAACCATTTGCTGGCCGTGTACAGGTGGGTTATTTGGGGTTGGTGTTTGCCACGCTAATGGTTGGGAACAATGGCTATAGTCAGGGACTGGGTGAGGACCTCTTCAGCCTGGTCTTCATGGTGGTTAGAGTCCCTGAGGTTGGAGGAGAGAGTTCTCATGTGATCACTGAGGTGGATTTTATGTAAGATATGCCACAGGTTAAAGTGTAACTGACAGTGTTGTGAAACCTACTTTGCAGATATGAAACAAACAGTCAAATCAGTAAAAAAATATAAAAATCCCAGTTTATGCTTCAAAACAAACTTTATAGGAGGTTTTAAAAACAGTTTATATTTTACAAAAAAATCCAAGTCGTACAGTAAGGCAGTGCTGGCAGAATAGATGGATGCATTATTAATATAATTCACCAATACGTCTTGGTAGTCCCAAAAATATTGCTTTCAGTATCACTGCTGGCCTGGTACATTTTTTTGCAGCCTCCACCCATTCGGGATGCACTACTTCAATATGTTTAACAAAAACGGATGACTGTAACTAAATCTGGGAATATCAATACAATCAAACCAGCAAGGGCAATGATCACAAATCAGTCAAAACGTGGCTAGCAGGCTAGCGCATAGGTGTCAAACACAAGGCCCCGCGGGCCAAATAGTACACACAAGCGAGAATAAACGAGTCAACAGTTGAGTCATCTACTTACCATTACAGCCCGATGCGCTCTCATCAGTGAATTTAACTTTAACTTAATGCTTTCGTGTGTCCCATTTACAGCGCGCAGCGGAAGGAAAGTGTACAGACACATGCCACAATCCTAGATAGGCTACTAAAATGTTGCAGTCTGGCTTCGGTTTTTAAATCTTGACAATGAATAACTAAAAAACAAAACACCATGCAACGGAGATAGATGTAGGCCTATTACAGCAACATTTGAGAGCTTAGGCTGACTACTCAACTACAATACATTTTAAGTGCACCATACAGCAATGCTGCATTCAAACGCACACGTTTTTTAAGTTGAAATGTTACAACAACATATAGCTCCGTTTTGTTATTTTGAGTTATTAAATACTTTTTGATTAGGGTCGCAGCATATTATGCACAATAAAAACAAGATAACTAACTATACACTAGCAGACACCAGTTCTGATGTTACTTCACTAAAATGTAATACATGAATGTAATACATTTCCTAGTTAGGAATTAGCCTAAAATTTAAATCTAAACTTTTTTTTAAATACAATATTTGAGTGCCTATATGCCCCAAAATATTTTACTTCGAAAAAATGTAGGCTAATTCCTGACTAGGCAATTTATTCCACTTATGTGTCACTTATGGCTATCTTGTTTGTTTAGATATCATAATTGTAAAAAATATTGTGTTGGTTCTACTTTTTGTATGAGGTAACTATTTGTATCTGTCATTTCTGTGCTTATGTGTATTAGTGTGTGTATTTGATCTAATTATGTTCGCATACTCTGCGTACAGTGTGTGTTTGCCCACATGTGTCTGTTGTTCACCCTGTGTGTGTTTGTATGCTGACACAACCAGTACACCCAGGAGCAGTAGGGCTTCAGTCTTGTTTGCATTGCAGCTGGATGGGGCCTGGTCTTGATGCAAAGTCCCGTGGACGGTTGACTGGCTCCCAGGCTGGGTCGGTTTACATAACTGAAGCTGCGTGCAGCCCAGGGCCCACCACCGCCGTTAATTCACTGTGTGAGTATCCCTGGGACAGAAAATACAGCCAGGGATAGAGGCTATTGTCACTATGACAGTCTCACCTAATATGAAGAGTTTTATGCAATGTTGCTCTCCCATGACAATTGTGATTGTAGTGTGATTACATTTCTGCATCGCTAGAGTTTTTAAAGCTCTGCTTGCACTCTGTCACCATCCTAATAATACAAAAAACATACATTCCTTCTTGCCTTTCTCTTAGTTGGTCTCTATCTCTCTCCCTCGCCCTCTCTCTCTCAATCTCTCTCTCTCCTCTCCTCTCCCTCTCTCTCTCTCTCTCTGAGTTTAACTCCGACCCTATAGAGACAGTATCTCCAGCTCTCTTTAACTATCTCGTGGTGTAGCCCACAATTAAGGCCATGCCTGATTGCAGATGTCAGTCCGTGCATCACTGACGCCTCTGTTTGGATCCATGTGTGTCAACACCTTGTTAATGCCTCCGCTTGCCACAACCACAGTGACTGGCTCGGGCTCCCCACCCTCACATCAGCATGTTTCCCCTTACCTGCACCTGAATGGAGGCTCATGTTTCACAATAGAGACACATGGAAGTGTTTAGCACCGGAGAACCTGTAACACACTCCTTATTTTGTTCTAGTTCATTAGGACGGATTTATCTCTTCATCGTCTGGGTTTCTGACAGGGCAGAGCAGACGGAGGGGATGGAGGGAGGGGTGAGCGGGGGAGGGAGGAGAGGAAGAGTGGCTTCCCATGAAATTGAGTCTCTGCCTTCGTGGAAGTACAATTACGTGGAAGCAACGTTGATTCAAGCAGTTTCTGCCCAGTGAGTTAGCACTTCAACACATGGGTCCTTCAAACACCTGATATGATATGCTTAATGTTTAATAAGATGTAACCAAACAAATACTTCAGCTGCTTGGTGATAAGACATCATCTCTTATCGCCACAACTTAACATATAGTACCAGTCAAAAGTTTGGACACACCTATTCATTCAAGGGTTTTTCTTTATTTGTACTATTTTCTACATTGTAGAATAATAGTGAAGACATCACAACTATGAACTAACACATATGGAATCATAAATAGTAAAATAAAGGAAAACTCTTGAATCAGTCAGTGTGTCTAAACTTTTGACTGGTACTGTATGTGAACATTTTTATTACAATGGTATAAACTACTAACACAACCCGTAATTGGTTCTTTGGTCAAAAGTGTTGCAACTCTCCGGTTGTGTACAATTACATCTTTGTTTGTCAGTTCCTGACAAGCTTTTCAACCGCTACTTAAATCCCCACAATTCCTAAGCAGGAAGATACAGGTATTCATCAGGTTTCCATTTAGATCTGTGAACACAGTGCTGTGTTTTCACAGCTGTCAAACCTTGACATGTCTTTAAAGCCCTACCGACTGAGGAAAGGACTCTGGCTCCGTATTCACACGTCTGTCATGATGATCCGATGTTGAAATTGTTCAATTATTTGATATCACAACATGTTTGTATAATAAGCCCCACTGGTAAGTACTGCTTATAAAAACAGATAGGTGCTATGAGAAATATAACACTAATTTAATGATATGTACAATTTTAATCAACAGGTGTTTATGTGCAAACTAATGCCAATTCTCAGTCACAGTAAGCCACTCATAATTATCTTCTTAAAAAAGTCAATAGCAGTGATGGCAAACCTCCATGTTTATTCACATTACAGGTAGGCTATGCAGATGTAGGATCCTAATTTGATCACTATTTTGTTGCTGAGAAATTTCCTGCACCACAGGAAACGCAAATGAGCTTGATTTACATAAATTCACTGAAAACTCGCAATAACACAAGGTCATATTGACAGTATTGCACTTTTCATGTAGCCTAATTTTGGCAACCGATCAAGCAACAATATGGACTAAATGTTCAAATCCTGTTGCTGCAGGATTCTTTTGCTGCGACAATAGTATTCAAATTAAGATCCTACACCTGTAGTTTATTGCTCTTGCAATAGCTTCTTCTAGCCTTTCTTTCTTTGACTTTGCCAAAGTAGGGACCTGAATAGGTTTGCTGTTGTTGTCTGTCATTACTTCAGATGCTTCCTCACAGCAAGACTTGTGTGTTGATAGCAACACACTTGACAAGACACACTGTCAAAATATTTACTGTAGCTTTTGAGGTTTCAGTTCCTCGAGATCAACCATCGGTGTATGATATCTACTGCATCTTTATACTGATCTCAGAACGGACTCTAAGGTAGCCTGAGGTTACATAAAGCCATTTATTGTCGTTATAAACATGATTATAATCTGATCTAAGGTCAGGCATCATATCCCATTGTTGCATGTTTCACTGCACCTATCTGGTGTCTGTGACCAATAAAACACATTTTTTGGGGGGGGGAAGACATGTTGTGAGTCATAATGTATAGACTCTAGATACATCCTCAAACTCTCAACAGGACTGATGCAGCTATCTCTGCAACTAGCTCTCACAGTGTCACGTCCGAATTAGACGTTCATCCATGTTTCTCAAACGTCTAATTTCGATGTTGTTGCAAACGTCAAATTTCAAAGGGTTTAAGGTTAAGTTTAGGCCTTAACTCCACATTTTTAATCTCAACAACTCAAATCTGTTGTTCTACCCCTGAACAGGGCAGTTAACCCACTGTTCCCCGGTAGGCCGTCATTGTAAATATGAAATTGTTTCTAACTGACTTGCCTAGTTAAATAAAGGTTACTTTTTTTTAATGCCCATCCACCACCCCCATCCACAACTCCCTAGCAAAACCGAAACCTACTTGAAGGAAACAACGCTCACTGTTGCCCCTAGAGGCTGGTTTCCACGTCATCTCTTGACGTCCTCAGACATGGATGGACGTCAAATACTGACTTTTATCACGGGTGACCTGGCTGATCTCTGTGACTTGGCTGGGAGTTCGCCATGACCATTCAAACAGGATGCACTGTAAAACAGTCTACAGTGGCAAAAACATGACCTGTGTATATGTGTATTTGCTTGTGTGCGTGCCTGTGTCTTCAAATGTGTGTGTTATGCATTAGCAGCTTGTCAGTCTCAAATTCCTCTGCAGCTCGGTTTGTCAGGGGGAGCTCACTCTGGTCTGTAGCTCTGCATTCCGAATGGTAAGTATTTGAAGGGAGAGGTCTTAAAAAAAGCTCCTGGTATGACGTTTCTTTCCAGTGCCACCTGCACGTCTGTTGCTGTGGGATTTGAACCTCCTCAATCACTGACACTTGTGGATTATCTGTACTTAAGGCAAAGAGCCAACACAAGCCACATCTTGTGTGCAGGCATTCAGGTACTCGTATGCTACATTTTATTCTCATTGTGGGTAGGTTGCCCTAAAGATCACTGCTGGAGGCATAACGCGGCTAATTCCACCACAATTTGGATCCCGTGTTGTTTTGAATTAATTTAATGTGACTCTTTCCAAACATAGATTAACCCATTTAAAACAGACAGATAGAACGTATATTGTTTCATTGATATCTCTTACATTAACATCATATATACATGACATAATTGCGGATTCCTCAGGCACTTTGTAAGACGACTACTATGGGGCCTTCCTAAATGGTTGGAGGTGCCTTGGGCTTGTGTCTGGCAAGGATATCTGCACCAGGGGTGAAAAGGTGAGCCCATTGTGGTGGAAACACACATACAGTAGGAAGTGACCCAACAATGTCGATAATCTCCCTCAACAGGCACCAACTCATTACTCTTTGCTTGCAGGTGCAGGTGTATTATCCTTTTTCTATTGATACGGAGTTGAGTTGTCTGGCTACTCCATTTGTTACCTTCCAGTTCTTTGTGTGGTTTTTTATGGGAGTTTATGGACTATTTAGATTGCGGTTTCCTTTATATAACTTATATAATCAAACTATTGCCATAAATGTAAACCACAGGAGTGCAACTGTGACCAACTGGGTTTCAAACCTGGGTCTTCTGCACACCATAACACTGTGTTAGCCCGCTGAGCTAAAGCCTAAGCCTTAGTTCAAGGAGCTGATGCAGGTATTCAGGACTCAGGTAAGGTGGATGATGTTACAAACATAATCGCCACTGTTTTGACACAAAATGAACGATTGAGGAGTTCCCGTCTTGTCGGTCAACATGTCATTATGGATCACCACTCCACATGTCACAATGCTGTCCTCTGACCCAGGAAGGACTCACCTCCAGCTTTACATGCGGCACCGCCTGCTAAGGTGTTGTGGTGTTTTGGTTGGTTGGGGGCTTGAGGTAAGTACTTAGATGCTCGACCTGCTGTATTTGAATAACCTGACAACTAAAGTAACCTTTCCTTTCTCTGGTTCCTATGGTTGTGTTGGACATGAAGGGCCAGGGGAAACCATGTGTGAGTGTGTGTATGTGCATGTCTGATAGTCTGGGTGTGTGTGTTCGATCCAACGGATCGGTCATGCGTAGAGGGAGCTTTCACCACAGCACAATGCTTCTCTAAGGGTGTAACTCCCTGTTGGATTACCGTAGGAGAATGGGACCCAGCAGAGGACTGGTTCCACTAGCTAGCTCTGAGGGGAAACATCCCTGCACTTTCTCACCGAAACTCATTGCTGGGCTCAGCCCCGAAACACTAAAGCCTTGTTCACACTGCAGGCCTTAATGTTCAAATCAGTTTTGGACTACTGACTGTCCAAACAGCAACTTACAAGTGACCAGATCAGTTTTGTGTGTGTTCAGACAGCAGTCATTTGCTGACATGGCTACGCTAGTTGTCATAGTAATGACGTGTGTGTGTGCAGTGGTGTAGGCTGATTGGCGGTGGTACTCGTGGTTCCTATCACTAGGAAGTTCTGTAACAACAAGGCGACAAAAATGCCATGGACATTTCCCAGTTCCTTTGAACGTTCAAAAAGCATAGGGTAAGAACATGTTTATAGCCTCAAAGGATTTTTACATTTATTTAACTAGGCAAGTGAGTTGAGAACAAATTCTTATTTACAATGACAGCCTACCCCAGCCAAACCAGGATGACACTGGGCCAATTGTGCACCACCCTATGGGACTCCCAATCACAGCCAGGTGTGAGACAGCCTGGAATTGAACCAGGGACTATAGTGACACCTCTTGCGCTGAGATGCAGTGCCTTAGACCGCTGCACCACTCGGGAGCCCCAAAGGATTACATGATCCAACTTTCAAAACAAGTCCCCTTTGGCTAGCCACAGCAGTCAACTAGCTAGCTAGGTAGATGTTTAGCTTTCTAATCAAATCAAATTGTATTTGTCACATGCGCCGAATACAACAGGTGTAGACCATACAGTGAAATGCTTACTTACAAGCCCTTAACCAACAATGCAGTTTTAAGAAAAATAAGTGTTAAGTAAAAAAATGGATAAGTAAAAAATTGAAAAGAAAAGTAACACATAATTAAACAGCAGCAGCAAAATAACAATAGCGAGGCTATATACAGAAGGTACCGGTACAGAGTCAACGTGCGGGGGCACCGGTTAGTCGAGGTAATTGAGGTAATATGTACATGTAGGTAGAGTTAAAGTGACTATGCATAGATAATACACAGAGAGTAGCAGCAGCGTAAAAGAGGGGTCTGGGTAGCCCTTTGATTAGCTATTCAGGAGTCTTATGGCTTGGAGGTAGAAGCTGTTAAGAAGCTTTTTGGACCTAGACTTGGCGCTCCGGTACTGCTTGCTGTGCGATAGCGGAAAGAACAGTCTATGACTAGGGTGGCTGGAGTCTTAGACAAATTTTAGGGCCTTCCTCTGACACCGCCTGGCATGGAGGTCCTGGATGGCAGGAAGCTTGGCCCCAGTGATGTACTGTGCCGTACACACTAACCTCTGTAGTGCCTTGGGGTCAGAGTCCGAGCAGTTGCCATACCAAGCAGTGATGCAACCAGTCAGGATGCTCTCAATGGTGCATCTGTAGAACCTTTTGAGGATCTGAGGACCCATGCCAAATCTTTTCAGTCTCCTGAGGGGGAATAGGCTTTGTCATGCCCTCTTCATGACTGTCTTAGTGTGTTTGGATCATGATGGTTTGTTGGTGATGTAGACACCAAGGAACTTGAAGCTCTCAACCTGCTCCACTACAGCCCTGTCGATGAGAATGGGGGCGTGCTCGGTCCCCCTTCTCCTGTAGTCCACAATCATCTCCTTTGTTTTGATCACGTTGAGGGAGAGGTTGTTGTCCTGGCACCACACGGCCAGGCCTCTGACCTCCTCCCTATTGGATGTCTCATCGTTGTCGGTGATCAGGCCTACCAATGTTGTGTCATCGGCAAACTTGATGATGGTGTTGGAGTCGTGCCTGGCCATGCAGTCGTGAGTGGACAGGGAGTACACATTCACACATTTGTTTGTAAACAATTAACAAGCTAGTTAACTACTACATGTTCTTGTCAAACTGTCAACAGAGTAGCTATTTGAATGTGACTACAAACCATCTACGAAGGTGATTTGAAGTGTGGCTTGAAATATCTAATTCTATGTACTTTTTGGCTTTTCAGACTGCAGAAAAAAGAACAGATTCGAATCAGAGAGCCAAATAAATAGGATTTGAGTTACTTCAAACTGCCAATTTGAACAAGGCTTTAGTGACAATTCCCTGTAGCTTGACAAATTAGGCCAATGTCAAGGTCTTTGCCATAAGCGAAAGACGACTTAGTTGAGTCACTGACTGACTGTGCCATTGAAATCTGGTCTAAACTCGTTATTCAAGCCAAGTGCCTTACAGACCAACCGGTTGATGGTTTAGCAACAAAACCGATGCTTGCACAGCTATGGGGAAAAACAGGCTTGGCTTAGATTGTTGACAACATGTAAACTATATTTAGTCTCCAAATGTTTATTGAAAACATACGTATATTTGCACAATGAGCATTTGTTGTCTCAAATACATCGTTACAGTTGTTGGTTAGCTAGCTAGCTAATTTTAGCCATATTAGCATTGACATGAAATCAGTCAAAAACACCTCAAAACAAGACATGGAATCAAGAACAAGGCAAAACTAGCTGAACCGAACGATCCACCTACGATTCCCTACGTGGCAGCTTATTGTCATTGCTGCTAGCTATCTGACCGTTCAGAATCATAACGCACCTCTTCTGGCCCCATCGATGCGCGCATCATTTTCCTGTTTTTGTCTGCCAACCCGTCTATGGGAAGTGATCTGTCGACCTGTGTGGAGGTAGATACATACAAACAGAAAGGTCAGAGGGAAAGTAAGTAGTAATACATTTTCAAATATGAACATGATGACTATGTTTGTAAAATTGAAATGTTGACATTTTCAAATCTTCAAAGACCTAAGACGAGTGATCATTATAGGCCTTAAGACTACACATGTAACTTGTGTGAGCTTGGAAGTGTGTAGCTTTTATTGTATTTAAATACAGTTCAATAAATCAAATGTATTTATAAAGCTCTTTTTACATCATCTTCTTACAGGCCAGATTTGTAAACTGAAGGATTTGCCATTTTAAAATAAATAGTCCAAATAAGGGGACTAACTACCAATCAAAATCTAATTCGTATGGATGTATATTTGTATTCATATTACAAACACAGTATAGTATGAGGTTTTTGTGTTTTCTTGAGTCCTCTATAGGACAGCACCTCAGGGTGCCTCTTTCCTTCTGTCCCCCTCCCCATTCTCCTACCTCCCCCTGACAGATTCCTGTGTAAGCCTGACTGACGGCATCACAGGGAGACAGGACACATGTTGAGATCTGAATCCCGGTCCGGAAACACCAGCCAGGGAACGTCCAATATCTTGAAGGGCTGCCAGACTAGCGTGGTGTCAGACACCCTGCATGCTGCACCCCCATGGTGTGGTTAGCACACACACACACACACACACACATACAGACATGGAACACACGTGTGAACACACACAGCCACGGAGCATGCACACGTGCCAAGACACACACAAACACATCAACTTTCCTGAGAACCAGCTGCCAAGGCCTCCTATAACACCCACTGTCTCTCTCTCCCTCCCTTTCTCCCTTCTTCTCTCTTCCCTGTAGCCGCCTGACCCGTCTTACCGCCTCATTTGTCATCTCCCTTCACTGGCTGTGTGAGCGGTAGCTGACAGACGGGGTATAAGCCTGGCCTGTCTGGTGTTGAGAGCCGGGCTTTCCACGCTGAATAGAGAAACTATGCACCAATGCCTGAGGAAAACAAGTAACGACACACACTGGCACACTGGGAGCTGCCTTAGAGAGGTAGTCGTTTTCTCTCTATATTGGTTAGTCCACCTCTCTCTCTCTCTCTCTCTCTCTCTCTCTCTCTCTCTCTCTCTCTCTCTCTCTCTCTCTTTCTCTCTTTTTTTCTCAATTCAATTCAAGGGCTTTATTGGCATGGGAAACATATACATTGCCAAAGCAAGTGAAAGAGATAATAAACAAAAGTGAAACAAACAATATAAAACGAACAGTAAACATAACACTCACTAAAGTTCCAATGGAATAGAGACATTTCAAATGTCATATTATGGCAATATGCAGTGTTGTAAAGATGTGCAAATAGTTAAAGTGCAAAAGGGAAAATAAATAAACAGATATGGTAGTTTATCATAATTGGTTTGGTTTTCAAATTCTTTGTGGATCTGTGTAATCTGAGGGAAATATGTGTCTCTAATATGGTCATACATTTGGCAGGAGGTTAGGAAGTGCAGTTCAGTTTCCACCTCATTTTGTGGGCAGTGTGCACATAGCCTGTCTTCTCTTGAGAGCCAGGTCTGCCTACGGCGGCCTCTCTCAATAGCAAGACTATGCTCACTGTGTCTGTATCTCTCTCTCTCTCTCTCTCTCTCTCTCTCTCTCTCTCTCTGTCTCTCTCTCTCTCTCTCTCTGTCTCTGTCTCTGTCTCTCTCTGTCTCTCTCTCTCTCTCTCTCTCTCTCTCTCTCTCTCTCTCTCTCTCTCTCTCTCTCTCTCTCTCTCTGTCTCTCTCTCTCTCTCTCTCTGTCTCTGTCTCTCTCTCTCTCTCACACTCTGTCTCTCTCTTACACTTACTTCCCTTTTATCTGACTACCTCTCCTGCCTTGGGGCCCCTCCCCCCTCATACTTCGCTAGAACCAGAGAATGGCCTTTGATTTATACTGGTGTGTGTGCTTGCGTGTGTACGTGGTGTGCATGTGTATGGCTGATGGTTGGGCATTATTGAGCATGTAGAAAAATGTTGGACAAGTCTGCAGGTGGTTTGGATGGCAGTCTTGCGGTCTACTGTGATCTGGGGTTGCACAGTGTGAAAAGCAGGCTGCCACCGTGTGTGATTCAGATGCCAAATATGATGAAGTGTTATAGCGCCGACCGCCGTGCCAGCCTCTCCTTGACGTAGCTGGCTGGGCCACCGCATAACCTTGTCTCTTAAAGGCCCAGTCCGTTATTTTTGATCATTCAAATTAGTGCTGTTTGTTTTTCAAATGAAGGAGTAGGCCTGTAATGCAGAAAGCTAGATACATTATTATTGTTGTTCTTCAAATGGAGTAGGCCTTTAATGCAGACAAAGTGCCAGGCAGCTTCCTCGTCTATAGTTTCATAGCCATTGCAAAACATAGCCATTGCTCCTGGTTGTTTTTACAACTTCAACTGTCTTATGAATTCCATTTAAATCAGAACGCCTCATTTCTGGATGCAAGAGTAGAGTCAGCAAACTATCATTTCTGTGATTTATACTGAACAAAAATATAAATGCAACATGCAACAATTTCAAAGATTTTACTGAGTTACAGTTCATATAAGGAAAGGCCCAAATCTATGGATTTCGCTTGACTGGGCAGGGGCGCAGCCATGGGTGGGCCTTGGAGGGCATAAGCCCACTCACTTGGCAGACAGGCCCACCTATTGGGGAGCCAGCCCCAGTCAAGCAGAAATTGTTTTTCCCAACAAAAGGGCTTCATTACAGACAGAAATACTCCTCAGTGGGTGGGCCGGATGTGGAGGTCCTGGGCTGGCGTGGTTACACGTGGTCTGCGGTTGTGAGGCCGGTTGGACGTACTGCCAAATTCTCTAAAATGATATTCGAGGCAGTTTATGGTAGAGAAATTAACAATTAAGTTATCTGGCAACAGCTCTGGTGGACATTTCTGCATTCAGCATTCCAATTGCATGCTCCCTCAAAACTTTGGAATTATGTGGTGTGACAAAACTGCACATTTTAAATGGGTCTTTTATTCTCCCCAGCACAAGGTGTAATGATCATGCCGTTTAATCAGCTTCTTGATATGCCACACCTGTCAGGTGGATGGATTATCTTGGCAAATAAGAAATGCTCACCAACAGGAATGTAGACAAATATGTGCACAACATTTTTGAGAAAAAAAATAACATTTAGCATGGAAAATTTCTGAATTTGAAACATGGGACCAACACTTTACATGTTACATCATGTTACATTGTTCAGTGTAATATTTAAGTGAGTTCAACAGATGTAAAGTCAATTCTGTTGTTGTTTGGCAGTTTGAACTGTCTTTTACAAAATGTCCGACACTCCATATACATCAAGGGATGCATGAAAACACCTGAATTCGTTTCCTGGTTCCCCATGGTCTTTTGAGGTAAATCATCATTATTTGAACGAGTTGGTGGCCTGTAAATATTTAATGAGGCTCTTGTGAAAGACACATGTCTGAAGAACCAATGAAATGTGTTCAGTAATTGTAACATATTGTCTGACATTTAAATACCACAAGCCGTCATATCTCATCTCTCGTCACGGTTTTGAATAGCAGGCCCTGTTGCGTGTCGTCGACATCCACTGAAGAGCTGCATGGGTAGAGACAAATGCAGAAGAGCCGAACCTCTTGCAAAGGTATCTGAGCTATCTCTACGGCGATTGGTCCAATACAGGGGCCTGGACCACCCACCAAGAGGACTAGTGGGCCTGTGGAATGCTTTATACTGGATTGCCTGTCTGTCTGTGTCCCCCCATCACATCTCCTCCTGTGGCCGGCTCACAGCTGGGATGGCGATGAGGGGTGGTGCTAGCGTCATCACTACCTGGGAGTGTGAGAGGGTGTGTGTGTGTGCGTGTGTGCTTGTGGAGTCTGTGTGTTTATGTGAGAAATGTGTGTGTGGGAAAGCTCTTAGATGTGTGTGAGCCAGGAAAACCTAGGCCTACCACAGGAGGCTTCTGAGGGAAGAACGGTTCATAATAATGGCTGGAATGGAGCAAATGAAACGGCATCAAACACATTCGATACCATTCAATTTATTCTGTTCCAGGTATTACGATGAGCCCGTCCTCCCCATTTAAGGTGCCACCAACCTCCGGTGATGCCTATACCTAGGACCTTTTTTCTGGTCAGTTCAGTTGGTCATGGATCCTACTCATGACTCATACATGGGTAGGGTCCATTAGACCAGATCAATGGAACAACTCTGATAGATTACAGCTGAGCAATAGAACGGAGATCTTTCAATTTCTAAACGGTAGTCGAGTGTACAAACACAGTCCATGTACATCCCTAACAAATCCTCCACCTGTATCCAAAGAAACCTCTAGACAAACATACAACAGACTACATGTTGACATTCCTGCTCCAATAGGACAACAGTGTTGGTTATGCCGTTGCCCACTGTGTATCAGTGTTTGCAGATCAGGTCAAACAGTGGCGTGCCACAGTGCCAGGCTGTGTCTATATTTGCGGTGATCAGCTCTGTGACAGACTGACAGACACCTGGCAGAGGGCCAGCACACACTGAGAGGTGTGTGGGTGTGTGTGGTGATATGCTTCAGTGACATTGAAAGACTATAGCAAGATGACTCAGTGCTGTAGGGTAGGCCTACTGTTTGGATGGGTCTGTGTCAAGGGAGTGTGTGTGTGTGTGTGTGTGTGTGTGTGTGTGTGTGTGTGTGTGTGTGTGTGTGTGTGTGTGTGTGTGTGTGTGTGTGTGTGTGTGTGTGTGTGTGTGTGTGTGTGTGTGTGTGTGTGTGTGTGTGTGTGTGTGTGTGTGTGTGTGTGTGTGTGTGTGTGCGCACACATGCATGCATGTATGAGTAGTTACATGTACATGTATGTGTATGGGTGTGTGTTTGAGGTTGGAGAGGGTGTGTATTTGCTTGAGCGACATGGAGACCTGGAAACTTCCAGATGGAAAGAAGAAGAGGGAGAGACTGGCGGGCTGATGACAGACTGTGGGTGGGGACCATAGCGATGCCACACACTACAACGACAACTATCAATCATCTGGTTGCTATAACCCCCCCCAAACACATATGCCAATACACTGTAGATCAAACAAGCTCACATGTTGCTCACCTGTCACTGACATTGGCTGTGATTGGCTGTGGCCTGAAACGGAGCAACTGGCTTCAATAGAAAACAGAAGTAGCCTACACGTTACTGTGAAAACATATTTTGGCGTTCCATGTGTGTTTAATGTGGTGTTAGTGACAAGCCTCTGATCTTTCCTCACTTTGTCATTCTGTCAGGTATCCCATATCACTTTGCCCTGAGGCCTGATACTGTACCTCCAGAAGACAACCTGAGGCCTGATACCTCCAGAAGACAACCTGAGACCTGATACTTCCAGAAGACAACCAACCTGAGGCCTGATACCTCCAGAAGACAACCTGAGACCTGATACTTCCAGAAGATAACCTGAGGCCTGATACTTCCAGAAGACAACCAACCTGAGGCCTGATACCTCCAGAAGACAACCAACCTGAGGCCGGATACCTCCAGAAGACAACAACCTGAGGCCTGATACCGCAAGAAGACAACCAACCTGGGTTCTGACACGTCCAGAAGACAACATGAGGCCTGATACCTCCAGAAGACAACCTGAGGACTGATACTTCCAGAAGACAACCTGAGGCCTGATACTGTACCTCCAGAAGACAACCTGAGACCTGACACCCCCAGAAGACAACCTGAGACCTGATACCTCCAGAAGACAACCAACCTGAGACCTGATACCTCCAGAAGACAACCTGAGGCCTGATATTTCCAGAAGACAACCTGAGGCCTGATACCTCCAGAAGACAACCAACCTGAGGCCTGATACCTCCAGAAGACAACCTGAGACCTGATACTTCCAGAAGATAACCTGAGGCCTTATACTTCCAGAAGACAACCAACCTGAGGCCCGATACCTCCAGAAGACAACCAACCTGAGGCCGGATACCTCCAGAAGACAACCAACCTGGGGTCTGACACCTCCAGAAGACAACCAACCTGAGGCCTGATACCTCCAGAAGACAACCAACCTGAGGCTGGATACCTCCAGAAGACAACCTGAGACCTGATACTTCCAGAAGATAACCTGAGGCCTGATACTTCCAGAAGACAACCAACCTGGGTTCTGACACCTCCAGAAGACAACCAACTGAGGCCTGATACCTCCAGAAGACAACCAACCTGAGGCTGGATACCTCCAAAAGACAACCAACCTGAGGCCTGATACCTCCAGAAGACAACCAACCTGGGTTCTGACACCTCCAGAAGGCAAACTGAGGTCTGATACCTCATACACAAGGCATTTCCGGTCACAACTTGTGGACATGTTTACGTGCTGCTGTGCGTTTTGTTCCTAGCGTTACTTTGCTACCTGACAACTTTACGTTTTTTACTTTTTAATTACCGTTTCATTTATTTTTTAATTCCCTCTGTCAACTTTTTTCATTCAACTTTTTCACCCCGGATGCTTTATCTGGACATGGTTCTACAGGACCTCCACCAGCCGAAGCTAAGTAGTAACATTAACATTATGCCTTCTCATTGCAGTTGCTGTAGTCATAATACGCAGGAGAACGATCGCTTTATGGTGAGGATAGCCCTGCTGCAAGCCCAGCTTCAGACGCAATCGTTAGGCAAGGGTAATTTCAGTGTAGGAAAGGATGAAACAGCATCTGTGCCACCAATAAGTACAGATAGTAGTATAAATCCCCTCGCACAGTCCCTGCAGCCGGACAATTTTCTCATGGCTTCTGGAAGGAAATGCTGTAGGAATGCTCAACCGGTGTCGGTCATTCAGCCGACAGAAACTTTTAACCGGTTCTGGTTCTCCCCATTAAGCAACCAAATCAAATCAAATCATCAAATCAAGTTTATTTTATATAGCCCTTCGTACATCAGCTAATATCTCGAAGTGCTGTACAGAAACCCAGCCTAAAACCCCAAACAGCAAGCAATGCAAGTGTAGAAGCACGGTGGCTAGGAAAAACTCCCTAGAAAGGCCAAAACCTAGGAAGAAACCTAGAGAGGAACCAGGCTATGAGGGGTGGCCAGTCCTCTTCTGGCTGTGCCGGGTGGAGATTATAACAGAACATGGCCAAGCTGTTCAAAATGTTCATAAGTGACAAGCATGGTCAAATAATAATCAGGAATAAATGTCAGTTGGCTTTTCATAGCCGATCATTAAGAGTTGAAAGCAGCAGGTCTGGGACAGGTAGGGGTTCCATAACCGCAGGCAGAACAGTTGAAACTGGAACAGCAGCAAGGCCAGGTGAACTGGGGACAGCAAGGAGTCATCATGCCCGGTAGTCCTGACGTATGGTCCTAGGGCTCAGGTCCTCCGAGAGAGAGAAAGAAAGAGAGAAGGAGAGAATTAGAGAGAGCATACTTAAATTCACACAGGACACTGGATAAGACAGGAGAAGTACTCCAGATATAACCAACTGACCCTAGCCCCCCGACACATAAAATCCTGCAGCATAAATACTGGAGGCTGAGACAACGAGTCGGAATCAGAGGCCGAGCCTTCTCTGGTCTCTCCTCCACCCGTTACGGGGTCTGAGACGCCGAAGCCTCCCACCATTAACTCTGACGAATTGAAAACCCTAGTCATTGGTGACTCCATTACCCGCAGCATTAGACTTAAAAAGAATTATCCAGCGATCATACACTGTTTACCAGGGGGCAGGGCTACCGACATTAAGGCTAATCTGAAGATGGTGCTGGCTAAGGCTAAAACTGGCGAATGTAGAGAGTATAGGAATGCTGTTATCCACGTCGGCACCAACGATGTTAAGATGAAACAGTCAGAGGTCACCAAGCGCAACATAGCTTCAGTGTGTAAATCAGCTAGAAAGATGTCGGCATCGAGTAATTGTCTCTGGCCCCCTCCGAGTTAGGGGGAGTGATGAGCTCTACAACTCAATCGCTGGTTGAAAATTGTTTTCTGCCCCTCCCAAAAGATAGAATTTGTAGATCATTTGCCTTCTTTCTGGGACTCACCCACAAACAGGACCAAGCCTGGCCTGCTGAGGAGTGACGGACTCCATCCTAGCTGGAGGGGTGCTCTCATCTTATCTATGAACATAGACAGGGCTCTAGCTCCACAATGAGATAGGGTGCAGGCCAGACAGTAGACTGTTAGCCATCCTGGCAGTAGACTGTTAGCCAGCCTGACAGTTTAGAGGAGTCTGCCACTAGCACAGTCAGTGTAGTCAGCTCAGCTATCCCCATTGAGATCGTGTCTGTGCCTCGATCTAGGTTGGGCAAAACTAAACTTGGCGGTGTTTGCCTTAGAAATCTCACTGGAATTAAGACCTCCTCCATTCCTTTCCAATTGAAAGAGATTGTGATATCTCACATCTCAAAATAGGGCTACTTAATATTAGATCCCTCACTTCCAAGGCAGTTATAGTCAATGATCCACTGATCACAATCTTGATGTGATTGGCCTGACTGGAACATGGCTTAAGCCTGATGCATTTTCTGTGAAAAATGAGGCCTCTCCTCCTGGTTACACTAGTGACCATATCCCCAGTGCATCCTGCAAAGGCGGAGGTGTTGCTAACATTTACGATACCAAATTTCAATTTACAAAAAAAAAAGACTGCGTTTTCGTCTTTTGAGCTTCTAGTCATGAAATCTATGCAGCCTACTCAATCACTTTTTATAGCTACTGTTTACAGACCTCCTGGGCCATATACGGCGTTCCTCACTGACTTCCCTGAATTCTATCGGACCTTGTAGTCATGGCAGATAATATTCACATTTTTGGTGACTTTAACATTCACATGGAAAAGTCCACAAACCCACTCCAAAAGGCTTTCGGAGCCATCGTCGACTCAGTGGGTTTTGTCCAACATGTCTCCAGACCTACTCACTGCCACAGTCATACTCTGGACCTAGTTTTGTTCCGTGGAATAAATATTGTGGATCTCAATGTTTTTCCTCATAATCCTGGATTATCGGACCACCATTTTATTAAATTTGCAATTGCAATAAATAATCTGCTCAGACCCCAACCAATCATCAAAAGCCCTGCTATAAATTCTCAGACAACCCAAAGATTCCAAGATGCCCTTCCAGACTCTATCCACCTACCCAAGAACGTCAGAGTACAACAATCAGTTTATTTTATTTTATTTATTTTATCAGGTAAGTTGACTGAGAACACGTTCTCATTTGCAGCAACGACCTGGGGAATAGTTACAGGGGAGAGGAGGGGGATGAATGAGCCAATTGTAAACTGGGGATTATTAGTTGACCATGATGGTTTGAGGGCCAGATTGGGAATTTAGCCAGGACACCGGGGTTAACACCCCTACTCTTACGATAAGTGCCAGGGGATCTTTAATGACCTCAGAGAGTCAGGACACCCGTTTAACGTCCCATCCGAAAGACGGCACCCTATACAGGACAGTGTCCCCAATCACTGCCCTGGGGCATTGGGATATTTTTTAGACCAGAGGAAAGAGTGCCTCCTACTGGCCCTCCAACACCACTTCCAGCAGCATCTGGTCTCCCATCCAGGGACTGACCAGGACCAACCCTGCTTAGCTTCAGAAGCAAGCCAGCAGTGGTATGCAGGGTGGTATGCTGCTGGCAGTTAACCACCTAACTGAGGGAGTTAATTTAACCTTGCGTAATGCCCTAGATGCAGTCACACCCCTAAAAACAAAAAACATTTGTCATAAGAAACTAGCTCCCTGGTATACAGAAAATACCCGAGCCCTGAAGCAAGCTTCCAGAAAATTAGAACGGAAATGACGTTACACCAAACTGGAAGTCTTCAGATTAGCTTGGAAAGACAGTACCGTGCAGTATCGAAGAGCCCTCACTGCTGCTCGATCATCCTATTTTTCCAACTTAATTGAGGAGAATAAGGACAATCCAAAATGTATTTTTATTACTGTCGCAAAGCTAACTAAAAAGCATCATTCCACCAAGAGAGGATATCTTTCACTTCAGCAGTGATAAATTCATTAACTTCTTTGACAAAAAGATAATGATCATTAGAAAGCAAATGACAGACTCCTCTTTAAATCTGTGTATTTCTCCACAAAGCTCAGTTGTCCTGAGTCTGCACAACACTGCCAGGACCTAGGATCAAGGGAGACACTCAAGTTTTTTAAATACTATATTTCTTGACACAATGATGAAAATAGTCATGGCCTCTAAACCTTCAAACGGCATACTGGACCCTATTCCAACTAAACTACTGAAAGAGCTGCTTCCTGTGCTTGGCCCTCCTATGTTGAACATAATAAACGGCTCCCTATCCACCGGATGTGTACCAAACTCACTAAAAGTGGCAGTAATAAAGCCTCTTGAAAAAGCCAAACCTTGCCCCAGAAAAAATAAAAAACTATTGGCCTATATCGAATTTCCCATTCCTCTCAAACATTTTAGAAAAAGCTGTTGCACAGCAACTCACTGCCTTCCTGAAGACAAACAATGTATAAGAAACACTTCAGCCTGGTTTTAGACCCCATTATAGCACTGAGACTGCACTCAGGTAAATGAAAAAGGTAAATGACCTTTTAATGGCATTAGTCCAAGGCTAATGCGTCTGTCCTCGTGCTCCTAGACCTTAGTGCTGCTTTTGATACCATCGATGACCACATTTTTGGGAGAGATTGGAACCCAAATTGGTCTACACGGACAAGTTCTGCCCTGGTTTAGATCTGATCTGTTGGAAAGACATCAGTTTCTCTCTGTGGATGGTTTGTCCTCTGACAAATCAACTGTACATTTCGGTGTCCCTCAAGGTTCCGTTTTAGGACCACTATTGTTTACACTATATATTTTACCTCTTGATGATGTCATTCGAAAACATAATGTTAACTTTCACTGCTATGTGGACGATACACAGCTGTACATTTCTATGAAACATGCTGAAGCCCCAAAATTTCCCTCCCTGGAAGCCTGTGTTTCAGACATAAGGAAGTGGATGGCGGCAAATGTTTTAATTTTAAACTCGAACAAAACAGAGATACTAGTTTTAGGTCCCAAGAAACAAAGATATCTTCTGTTGGATCTGACAATTAATCTTGATGATTGTACAGTCGTCTCAAATAAAACTGTGAAGGACCTTGGCGTTACTCTGGACCCTGATATCTCTTTTGACGAACATCTCAAGACTGTTTCAAGGGCAGCTTTTTTCCATCCACGTAACGTTGCAAAAATCAGAAACTTTCTGTCCAAATATTATGCAGAAAAATTCATCCATGCTTTTGTAATTTCTAGATTAGACTACTGCAATGCTCTGCTTTCTGGCTAGCCGGATAAAGCACTAAATAAACTTAAATTAGCACTAAACATAGCTGCAAGAATCTTGACTAGAACCAACCAAAACATTTCATCATATTACTCCAGTGCTAGCCTCTCTACACTGGCTTCCTGTTAAGGCTAGGGCTGATTTCAAGGTTTTAACTATTAACCTATAAAGCATTACATGGGCTTGCTCCTACCTATCTTTACGATTTGGTCCTGCCGTACATACCTACACGTATGCTACGGTCACAAGATGCAGGCCTGCTTTTTGTCCCTTGAATTTCTAAGCAAACAGCTGGAGGCACTGCTTTCTCCTATAGAGCTCAATTTTTATGGAATGGTCTGCCTCTCCATGTGAGAGACGCAGACTCGGTCTCGACCTTTAAGTCTTTATTGAAGACTCATCTCTTCAGTAGGTCCTATGATTGAGTGTAGTCTGGCCCAGGGGTGTGAAGGTGAACGGAAAGGCACTGGAGCGACGAACCGCCCTTGCTGTCTCTGCTTGACCGGTTCCCCTCTCTCCACTGGGACTCTCTGCCTCTAACCCTATTACGGGGGCTGAGTCACTGGCTTACTGGTGCTCTTCCATGCCATCCCTAGGAGGGGTGTGTCACTTGAGTGGGTTGAGTCACTGACGTGATCTTCCTGTCCGGGTTCGACCGTGGGGGAGATCTTCGTGGGCTATACTCTGCCTTGTCTCAAGGCAGAGTATAGTAGTATGGGTAGTAGGTTGGTGGTTGAAGATATCTCTCTAGTGGTGTGGGGGCTGTGCTTTGGCAAAGTAGGTGGGGTTATATCCTGCCTGTTTGACTCTGTCCGGGGGTATCGGACAGGGCCACAGTGTCTCCTGACCCCTCCGGTCTCAGCCTCCAGTATTTATGCTGCAATAGTTTATGTGTCGGGGGGCTAGGGTAGGTCTGTTATATCTGGAGTATTTCTCCTGTCTTATCCGGTGTCCTGTATGAATTTAAGTATGCTTCCCTCTAATTCTCTCTCTTTCTTTATCTCTCTCTTTCTCTCCTTCTCTCTCTCTTTTCTCAGAGGACCTGAGCCCTCGGACCATGGCTCAGGACTACCTGTCCTGATGACTCCTTGCTGTCCCCAGTCCACCTGGTCATGCTGCTGCTCCAGTTTCAACTGTTCTGCCTGCGGCTATGGAACCCTGACCTGTTCACTGGATGTGCTACCTTGTCCCGGACCTGCTGTTTTGGACTCTCTCTCTACCGCACATGCTGTCTCTAACTCTGAATGAGAGGCTATGAAAAGCCAACTGACATTTACTTCTGAGGTACTGACCTGTTGCACCCTCTACAACCACTGTGATTATTATTTTCTGATCCTGCTGGTCCTTTATGAATGTTTGGACATCTTGGCCATGTTCTGTTATAATCTCCACCCTGCACAGCCAGAAGAGGACTGGCCAGAGCCTGGACTGGCCTTTCTAGGGAGTTTTTCCTAGCCACCATGCTTCAACATCTGCAGTGCTTGCTGTTTGGAGTTTTAGGCTGGGTTTCTGTACAGCACTTTGTGACATCGGCTGATATAAAAAAGGGCTTTATAAATACATTTGATTGATTGATTGTTCAAAGTTAGAAAAAGGACGTTTTCAAACTGATTTAAGCGGGAAAATGGAAATAAATTGCCTTTTTATGCAGTTTTTTCTCTATGCCTTTTCTGACCTTGAACTATGGTTTCTGCTATCGTCAGTCAACGCTTGATCTGATTGAATCTAGGCCTTAATTCCACCACCTTTAGATTTGAGGAAACCATGAATAAGGTCGGGCGATCCTGCCGGTTCCAAATGGAAAAAGCATCTACTTTATTTTTCCCTATAGAAATAACAGCATTCTCCATGCACTGTAATTTATACATTTATAAGCTAGTAAATGAGAAATCCATTTGGAAAAGGGGATTGTAAATACACATAGCAATTGTTTTAGAGAATTTTTCCTTATGATCCCTGTAGACTAATGTGAAACCAGTCATATGGAAGCAAACTGAAAATCATATCAACATGACATGTATTGCGGCACTTTTTCCACAGTGAAGTAGGCTATGAATAGCTGTGCTGTTATTCCGAATTTTCATTGCCTGCGCTCAAAATTTGCGTGTATGATATTTGGAGACCCAAGGTAAAGGTTTCTGGAGGGCTGAACCTGCTGAGTTGATGTATGTGCTTTAGAATGTTTGAATTATATGGCCGGGATCTTCTCCGTTTTAGTTTACAATTTGTATCATGTTAAATATTAGCCACTATCGGGAGCCACCATCAGTAATACCCACGTACATTTATAACTGTCATTTTAGTGTTAGTTTTCTTCCATTTGTAGCCTACATTTTGCATCATTCCATTTCCGTTTACTTTTCTTTCCTCAAGCCCATGTAGTTGTCCCAGAGGGTCGTTAGCATTAGTGGATCATATTAGGATAACATTGTGCGATAACTTGGGACAAGTAGCCTATTTGAATCATTATGGAACTCAGACCACACGTAGCAGGTTTAACCTGGAATCTGGCGCACGGTTCACGACGACTGGACTGTTGTCGTAGAGTTCCATGATTAGTGAGGATTAGAGTAGATTTATATATTTATTGTTCAAACCTGATTGTACACTTTCCACCTTCCAATATGTCAGGGTTTGAACTTGAATATGACAACTTTCAGGATGAATCAAACCACTGTATTTTTGATGTATCAATATATTTAGTGCGTAAAGTCTCTCCATAACGTTACGTTTTATGATTAATAGGTCCATTCCAAAACCATAAAATGTGCCTAAATAATCTACAAGACCAGAGTATTTTTAAATCTACCAGTTGGTGCTGAAACAACATATATATTTAGATGGCTTTCTTTCATTGATCCATATATTCAGAACCCGTTCTCTCAATGTATTCTAGTGAGTCTGTCAACAACATTCTAATTAAAGGTACACCGTATTTAAGATAAATGTACTGAAAACCCTTATTGAATGAAAGCACCAATAGAAAATATGTTGGCCAGCAAGTGGGAGCGCGCAAGGGAACCACACCTCCAAAGCTCGTGGCATCTGCATTAGATAAGTCTGGACACCAACTACCGAGAAGTGCGGTAGAATGACGTACATTTCCTAAATCGGAATTGGCCCCAAAGTTAATACATTAGAAGTAAGGTTGGAAAACAAGTTGCAATCGCGATTCAAACTGGCAAACGTGCAGGTCGCAACCCATGTGTAACTACCACCTGTAAGCAGAGATGTGCACTATTTCAATTACTTCTGAGTATTTAGTCATTTGTATTATACTGGTCTGAACTCCAATATATTTTGTAACAAAATAATTTTCTGTACCATTTTGTGGCCCCCTTTCACCCTGCATTGATATCAGAAGTCTGATGGCACTATGGTGTGATAAGAGCGTCTGCTAAATTAACTAAATATTAATGTCTATGGAAAAATTGACAAATCAGTATTATAATGGCTACGGCCCCAAAACAAGGTTTGTCTAGACATGATATAGCTTTTGTCAAAATTGACTAATTCGTAGCAGGTTTAGGAAACTTTATGCAACAGGTTAGGATAATTAACTAGCAGGTTGGGAGAATTAGGTTAAACTGTATCCCTTCTAGACATGACCCTGAAACAAGGCCAATAATAATACCCAGTGTGCTTTGTTGTTCATTTTCATATATACATTTGTCATTTAGCAGACACTCTTATCCAGAGTGACTTACAATCAGTGCATTAAGGTAAATCAACAACATCACAGTCATAGTAAAACGTTTCTGTAACCGTTACTGAGAATGTTGATGCTGTTCGGGCCAGCTTCTTGCAAATGTATTTGATTTCAAAATACAAGTAATTTGTAGTTTATGTTGATACATTGATCTTTATGGTATTTTGTAATTGTATTTTTTTGCCCATCCCTGCCTATTCTGTAACAGCTTTACTCCACCAAGTCGCCACCCACTTTTTACGCACACACACGCACAATAACACCATAAGTCAAATCTGTGCATCATTTTGATGGTTGTCTGCACCATCTAGTGGTAATCAGCTGTTAAAGTATGTGTGAGGCCTTGGCCACAGCTATATCCTCTTCATGACGCTTTCCCCAGAATTGGACCATCACCGCACCACCTGGCGGCACTAGTGGAGGTTGCAATTGTTATTGATCTTTCTCAAGGTCTTTCTTACAAGAGATCCTCTCTCGTTGCCGCCTTCTCAAAACGCATTGGAGGAGAATATCCTTCAGATCTTCTATAGAAAGAGACGTTCCTTCCAGACCAACTTCTCCTTCTCAACAGAGAGACAACAACAACAAACAATTCTAACCTTGTTGTTTATTTGAATAAATTACATTGAGATATTTTTGTCATTTTTAACATCAAGCATATTGTCTTGTAATCCGGTGCAAGGGATGAAACCAAAACAAACGAAGAATCCAAAAACGACAATTGTCTGCAGCACAAATGATCCCTCCCATCACAATAGTTCTATATAATTACTGTATATATATGCATGTACTTTATCACAGTTACAAAAATAAAATACGATACCGTAGATGCGCTACTACACACACACACACACACGGTGAAAACAAAATCACTGAAAAGCTGTACAGTCCTCATTGAGGGCAAAGATACACACGATAATTGTTTAAAAAAAGATAGAGAAAAGAAAATTAAGGAAATATATAGCCTTTAAAAAAACTTGAACGCACAGCCAGTTCCAAGCCGAATCTGCTTATTCTGCCAACAAACGAGACCGTTTCAAGTTGTGCTTCCCTTTAAAAAAAAATAACGCTATAGATGGGTTTTCGGTTGGTTCAGCTTCAACAATAGTATCATTGCGCTATACTGTATCGGTCCTTTATCAAATATACACCCAAGAGGATTTCAATGAAGGAAAAATAATACTGACAGAAAAAATTGAAATGTACACTTCATAAATACAAACCACAGTAGACCACATCACCTGTGGCGCATACGACCCCTTCTCCCTTCACAAAAAACATACCAACCTTGGCCCAACCAAACCACACCCACCCAGTCACACAACAATGATAAATAGGTGAAACACTTATTGCCCTGTCTGTTACACACATACAGTTTCACATTGGATTTGCAGAAGGGAAAACCACTGTGAATGAAGTCCTCAAAATGCTGAGGAAAACCTAGACAGATCCAGAGGCCAGAGTTGAGTGTACAGTAGTATCCAATTGCTTTAGTAGACTCTGGCCGTGACCCCACTCTCCCGGGGTGTTTCAGGGGGAGTGGGATATGCAAAAAAACACATTTCCAACTCACACATGCATATTAATACACACTTGTTCCCACCAAATGATGATGATTATATGCAACAGTCTGTTGCTTTGGTACCTTATATTGTGTATTGTTACATGTGCGGCCATTCATTCCTGGGATATGACAAGGGAAGGACAATCAACCAGGGACTAAGGATCCCATGACCCTTCAGTAAACAGACACACAGTATGGACCAGTAAGAGGTACACATACAGTATGAATGGGTTATTTCAGACCTAGACTCCTGACAGAGAGAAGTTGCCTAGATTGCCTGACAACATCTAGACAAAGTGTAAGATACAAAGGGGTAGGGGAATTTGCATCTGGTTATTGATGTTAGTATCCTTGAATTAAATATGCCACCGTTTTCACTTTTTATAAAATGTTCCCTTTTCTGATTGAGACAGCATTGCTTGTGTATTCCATTGGCCTCGTAATACAGTATTTGTCCGTGAGCATTGTCAGCTAAAGCTAGTCCTATCAGATTCCATGACTTATAGTCTTCAATATAGTGTTATTTGTCTATCTGACTTAAAGGACATTCTGATGCAGTGAAAACAACTTCGCCAACGGTTGAAGAAAATAAGGCTAAGTCCGATAAGCGGTAAACTCCTATATGAAATAGCACAATACAGCAACCATTTTCACAAATATTTCCACGTCATTGGTAAAATACACATTGAGAAGGTTTTTAAACATGATTTTATATTATGGAAACGGTTCCAGTTTTTGCTTATACGCCACTTAGAAAACAATTGAACTACACAATTTAGTCTTTTGTTTCCGTAAATATTCATCACCAATTTATAACCATTGGCTCAAATACACTAGATGTAATCATGAGACATACCTAAATCACACAGAGGACTTGTGTGATATAGAATCCCAACAAAACCATGTAGATCGCAAACGAACTACACCCTCGGATAGAAAAGCGAGTAGATCTGCCATTGACACCACTCAGCCCTGCTGTAGGCCTACCCTCCTGCATAGGTGGCCAGTTTGGTCTAACTATGGTGCCTTGATTAAATCACACTGAATCCTTACATACCTCACTCTCAGTTTAGGTCTGTATGAAAAGACACATCAAAAGATATCCCCTCCTTAGCGCAGTGATTGAGAGGGTTTCAAGTTCTTTACCAACCACCTCTTTGACCAAGCCCGCAACCATTACGAGACAAACGTGAAGGGATCCGTCATAAACATAAATCTGTTGTTTAGCATGAAATGGACACGGTCTCTCTAGGAAACAATCCATGCATGCAAACAGAAGGCTACCCTTTTCAAACGGGAATAACATATATTTAGCTTGAACGTACTCAGAAGAAGTAAATCTGATAAGATAAAACACTAAAACATGCCTGACCTACAGTGTCTAACAAAGTGTGAAACATGACCTAAACGTGATCTAACGGACCAGATAACCGCCCAGAAATAGTAGCCTACAATATGTGACGATGAGGAAATTATGCTAGTCTAGAAGTTTCCACAAGGTACAGAGAAGGATAGTAACGGCCATTTTGAAAGACACACAGCCAATGTAAACCTAGATGAAGCCAGGAAAGACAAGGATTGAGGAACTGTAGAAGCTCCTGAAGGAAAAAAAAAACTTCTGAGGACAAAACCGAGAAACACTCTTTTTGGAAACAAAAGAAAAAACAACCACAGCATTTTATTGGTTTGATGGTAAATGTCCACGATGGCATTCAAAACGGCATCATTGCTTATTTTTCCATATTTTTTTTCAAGTCTGTTTCGTTAGCACTCGTTGGTGTGACACCATGCTGTTGTTGATCACGCCACAGACGATTTCGTCATCATATCTTCATTGTAGTTAGATCTCCTTTTTAGCGGAGTGAAAGGGTGGGTTTCCGGGAATGTTTGGGGGTGGCGGGAGCTGGGGATGCAAGGATTAGGATTTGTCGCCTGGGAAAACTGCTGTTGCTGATTCGCCGTTGCCGTGGCAACGACTTTAGGGCAGGGGCACCAGGATATCCACGTAGTTGACGGGGAAAAATCCAGAGCTGCCGTGGATCATACCCTCGTACCAGTTGTCGTCGATCTTGTTGGTGAGAGTGATGATGTCCCCCTCCTTGAAGCCCAGCTCGCCCTCGTTCTCAGGGTCGAAGTCATACAGCGCCCTGCAGGATGGCTGGTCTAGGGGAGCTGGAATGAGAGAGAGAGAGAGAGAGAGAGTGATGGATGGAGAGATGGTGAGAGAGAAAGAAAGAGGGAGGGATGGGGAGAGTGTGAAAGAAAGAGAGAGAGTAAGAGGGAGGGATGGGGAGTGTGAAAGAAAGAAAGAGAAAGAGAGATTGAGCGGTGGACCGATGGAAAGGGATAGATGGAGAGAAGAGAAGAGAAAGAGTTATAGTGTATGGCTGGAGAGGTCTATGGTATAGACAGAATAATGGGGGTGAATCCTAACTTCCACAAGGTCAAATCTTCACTTCGACTCCAATTGACATCAATGGATGAGCGAAAATGAAGTTAATTCAACTAAGTGAAAATTCGACTTAAATAGAAGTTAGGGTTATTCCTATAGTAAAAGAAAGATAAGATTATCTCTGGAGTAAAGCTCTTACCTGGAGACCTTGCTGAAAGGGGGATGGAGGGCAGACGGAGGAGGAAGAAAGAGGGAGAGGGAGACAAGGAAAAGAAGAGAGAAATGCATAAAAATGAATGTGTATTTAGGTGATCGATTGATAGACATATTGAACAGACAGTAGTGTTGTCACGATACCAGAATTTTGACATCGATACCAGGTTTAGTACTGTATCACGAAAACTCAATACCATCACAATACTCGATATCAAAATGATACCATGGCAAAAAAAGAAGGCATATTAGCCAAAGCCACAGAATGCACTTGATCCAGAAAGATAAACTTAGCTACTGCTCTGTTCAATCGTTGGGCAACTTTCAGTTCAATATCATAACAATCTAACTTTTTTAAGTCAACATTTTTCAGAGACAGCCATGTATCCATTAATGAATCAATTATACAATCAATTTGACTTTGGTTTTTTTTGCCTCGTGAATGACATCATTACTGGTTAAAGAGAGAGAACACGTTTTATTAAAGAAGCCACTTTATGCAAATGTTGTTGATCAGTACAATAAAACAAGTCCCAAATGGAAGGGGAATAGATTTGACTCGTTCAGTCAAAAATGTTGAATCTTTCGACTCATTTAGTTAATTTGAGCACGCAAGACCCCCTACTGGCGAACAGTGAACTGAAAACTCGTAAGAGTCATGATTCTACAAGCCTCTCGTTCACATCTCATTCACCATAGGGAGCAGGCAGGACGCCCTACCGGCGAACAATGAACTGAAAACTCCCAGTGCAGGCTAGCAGTGAGTAGGTGGAGAAGGCACGGTGCGCGCTAGAATAAGGGGTCGGCGGCGCTGATAGACGTGCTTGATCCTTGAGAGACATTTGACAAAAGTACCGAAAGTAACAGAAATGTTTGTATCGAACCGTTTTTCATGTTCTAGTATGGATAAAGTATTGAAGTTTCGGTATATCGTGCAACACTAACAGACAAAAAAGACAGAGACAAAGGGAGACAAGGCCAGTCAGAGAAGAGAAAGACGTAAAAATGTTGGTTTGTGTTGCCGATTGATTGATAAACATATCGAAAAGACAAACGCACAGACAAAAAGGCAGACAGAGAGAAACAAAGAGCGGAATACTGACAACAAAAACTTGGAATACAAACAGAGAGAGAGACGGGAGAGAAATCAGGAAACAGACTGGAGCCAGAAAGACAGTCCAGGAAAGAGCGAGAGACAGACCGTTCATATGGACACAGACAGAGTGATAAAGTAGAGATATTCTGTCGTATCTCTCCAGAATTCACTCTAGGCTCACCTGGAGACCTTGCTGCAAAGATGAAGAAAGAGAGAGAGCAAATGTGGGAGAAAGAGAAGAGGTATTTATGTTTAACTGCAATTGACATAGTTGGATAAATGGATGGATGGGTGCATTATGGCAATGAAGAGATGGCTTGGACAATCACCAAACAGATGGACGGAGACGGACGTACGGACAGACAGAAAGACAGTGGTAGAAATAGACAGAGTGATATTATGGTATCTCTCCAGGGTTCACTCTTGGTTTACCTGGAGACCTTGCTGCAAAGAGGAGAGAAATTCAAACGCAAAGGAGGAAAAAGCAAGCCACACAGGTAGAACAAATACATTTGTGATTTATAGCATTTGGAAAGTGGATGGATGAATAGATGGAGTGGTGAAGAAATGAAACTATGGAGAGATGTAAGTCGCTCTGGATAAGAGCGTCTGCTAAATGACTTAAATGTAAATGAGAGATGACGAGATTGAGAAATGAAGAGATGTGAAGATAAGATGATTAGCCAGCCAGCCAGCCAGATAGATAGACAAACAGACAGATGACTTATCTCACCTGGAGACCTTGTTGCTGGATGGAATAACAGAAAGGAAAAGAGAAGAAAGAGTAGACAGGTATATATTTTCATTTGCCTGATGGATGAATGTAGAGATGTGGAGATAGATAGACGATGGGAAGACACCGACAGAGAGACAGAAATAGACATAAGGAAAAGAGAGAGAAGAGAGAGACATTGATAGTGATGGAGAGAGAGAGGGATGGATTGTATTTATTATGGATCCCCATTAGTTCCTGCCAAGGCAGCAGCTACTCTTCCTGGGGTGCAGCAGCTACTCATCCTGGGGTCCAACAACATAAGACAGTTACATACAGTTTAAAATACTACATAACATTACATTTCATAACACCTAGTGATGTAGAGAGAGAGAGAGATGTCTGGCTTCATGGTAGGAGGGGAGAGTCTCACCTGGGGACCTGGATCCTTGGATGGCTCCATTGTGGTTTTCACTAGAGAGGTCCAAGGACTGACGCGGCTTAGGTATGAACTCTTTCTTGGGCTTGTTGGAGGAATCCCTTATCCTATGGATAATACATTGCAGAAACAAGCCCAAATAGTGAAGAGGGTGTTGATCCCAATCCCCCACCCCCCCCCACCCCCTGCCGCATCGCTCGTTGAAAGAATTAATAGAATCTATTCATTCTATTTCTGCGGCATACTTAAGGGTTGGGGTCAAGGGTTATTGGGATCAATTCCATCTCACTTCTGGCGAACTCAGAGAATTCAGGAAAGGAATAATCAGGCGGTTTCAATTCTTGATCCGAAGACGATTGGTATGGTATGGCCCTGTACTCTCTACTAGGGTTGCGAGAATTCCGGAAACTTTCCCAACATTCCCAGGTTTTTCTCCAACCAGGTTTTCAAAATAAAAAACCTGTGAACTTTGGGTAAATTTCAGTAATTTCGCAAAAATCCTCCGTACCTCCAGCCGGTACTGACCGGTCATGGAGACAGACACACAGATTATAATGATATATAATGATATATATATTATTATAAATACTGACCGGTCCTCCATCTTGGACTGCAGCTGGGTGAGGATCTCAGCACACTGACGATGGTACTCCACCTGGGCTTGGACCAGTGCGGCTAGCTGGCTCACCTGTTCAATCTGCTGACGCAAACACAAAAGGCCCAACGGGACGACTGTTACATATGGGCGGCGTGGCCCAAGTCCTACAGTATAGATCCGGACTCACTGGTCTGGCTAACATACAGAAACAACAGTTTGGTACTGCAAGGTCAACACAGAACACATCCGCCTTACTGTGTGACGACCCTCCCACTCGGTCTGCTGAATTCTTTCTCTTTGCTCTTGTTTTCCTTATTAGGATGTCGGTGGGCTCCGGTGTGTCCTGGGGATAAATACACCTCTCCCCCATTCATTGGGGAGACTCTCTCCATGCAGACACACTGTTGGTTGTGACATTTTTGTGGCTGTCTTGTTTGTTTGCTTTGGCACCTTTCAACAACCCTCATTATGAAATTTATGCACGCAACCACTCACTTACACTACTGACTACACACACCATTGTTACTTGTTTAGTTTACTTTAGTTAATCAACATATTTTTGCTATTCCTTGAGCTCCATGTTGTCTCCCTTCTTGTTACGGGCTACGAGCCGGTTCGTGACAACTGACTAACGTACAGATACTTTGATATGACAACACGTGGTCAAGAAAGACTGGATGGATCGATAGATGGGTGGAGGAGCCATTATAGAACGTAGAGCTCAACTGTTATTACAATTATCTCTATAGAAGTCCTGTTCATCTGATATCTGAGGCTCTAGGTTCCCTGATACTGCCTTGATAAGAACCTCCAGTCCACACAACACAGTGTTACATGCAGACAATACACAGTGAGTCAAAATCAGCCTGTGATGCTCTTCCACTGACAGAAGTAGAACAAGAGCTTTGAATCGTGACCCCCTCCGTTGCCGTGGTTGCAGCTGGCCAGAGGGGGAAGTGACTTGGACTAGAGACAGGGAGGGAGAGAAGAGGACAGAGACTAGAGAATAGACAGACACAGTTTGCTGAGAAAAAATACAACTATTGAACATCAAACGTGTACATGTGCTCAGTGATGGACAGAAAACGCAGTGTAAAGACATGACGACTACTACTACCACTGCTGCTACTATTACCACTTACTACTCCTGCCTACTACTAATACTGCTAATACTACTTGCTACTGCTTACTACTACTACTTAGTACTGCTACTAGGAATATAGATATTTAGTGCTTAGACCCACAGGTAAACAGTATACTTGCATTTACTAACTAGTTCACCACTTCACACTGAACCTACAGTACAGGAGGAAAAACATGGTGCTCATGTGTCATCACACACACACACACACACACACACACACACACACACACACACACACACACACACACACACACACACACACACACACACACACACACACACACACACACACCCTGTGTGGGAAGTAGGAGTAACGGTAGAAACATATTCCTTACATCACTCTCCAACAGGTTGAACATGCTGAGCTCAGCGATCTCCTTGGTATCGTCAAACTTCTCCAGAGCCTGTTTGATCTCGTCGTCCGTCACCTTGCCCTGACGCTTCTTCTTGTAGTCGAAGTCCAGACGGCGGCCTTCCAGTTTCTTCAGGTGATGCTGCGAGGAGAGGAAAAGGAAGGAAGAAAGGGTGACAAGAGTGACAGGTTAGACAGGGATCACTCCAAATGGTCAGACAACTTCATCCTTTTCACACTATCGTACCAACCCAAAACGTACTGGTCCAGCTCAGCTTGGCCCAGTTTTGCTCAGGGCTGTGAGTCAACTCATGGTCCAGTCCTGAAACAACCCCTGACCTCAGATTGGACAGGCATATGCCAGCAACATGACTGGAGATCCCAGTCACATTATCTGAAGGTGGTGCCTTCACTAATGCTTACCCATATCAGACACCTTCAGGCATATGATTATTCAGAGTTAATTATAAACTTTTAGTATGCTAGAGTTGATTTTCCCTCTGCCCTTAGGACAAAAAAGTCTAAATGAAGCTCTCCGAGAATCTAAACTTTATCAGCTGAGTATTGATTCTGTGGTCTGGCAGGGAGACGGATGTAATTGCATTGGGCAACTCCAACGAGAGAGTAAACATGCTGCCTCTCCCTCCAGGGCAGTAAACATTGACTGAGCATTAGGAGTCATCCCACTGATGTCAATGTCTAGATGAAGTGATTGTTACTCCACTTATTTATGTGCATATGAAGATGCAACGTTGGCATTACCGTTCCATTTTTTTACATTAAAATGTTCCTGGTCTGCTTTCGACGTGACTAGGATTTGAGTTGTATGTTGTAATGTATGCAATGACTTCCGATGTGTCTCATTAATGACATAGAAAATTGACGGTACATCAGTCTAGCTTACCATGTTATGTCTAGCTTGCCGTGTTGTTATTAGGGTGTTGTGTCTAGCTTGCC
>NC_074669.1:42031044-42033544 GCF_029448725.1 Salvelinus fontinalis
TCTAACACTAACTCACCACTCTGACTGGTCTCCCCTGGTCTAACACTAACTCACTACTCTGACTGGTCTCCCCTGGTCTAACACTAACTCACTACACTGACTGGTCTCCCCTGGTCTAACACTAACTCACCACTATGGCTGGTCTCCCCTGGTCTAACACTAACTCACCACTCTGACTGGTCTCCCCTGGTCTAACATTAACTCACTACTCTGACTGGTCTCCCCTGTTCTAACACTAACTCACTACTCTGACTGGTCTCCCCTGGTCTAACACTAACTCACTACTCTGACTGGTCTCCCCTGGTCTAACACTAACTCACTACTCTGACTGGTCTCCCCTGGTCTAACACTAACTCACTACACTGACTGGTCTCCCCTGGTCTAACACTAACTCACTACACTGACTGGTCTCCCCTGGTCTAACACTAACTCACTACACTGACTGGTCTCCCCTGGTCTCCCCTGGTCTAACACTAACTCACTACACCTACTGGTCTCCCCTGGTCTAACACTAACTCACTACACTGACTGGTCTCCCCTGGTCTAACACTAACTCACTACACCTACTGGTCTCCCCTGGTCTAACACTAACTCACTACACTGACTGGTCTCCCCTGGACTAACACTAACTCACTACTCTGACTGGTCTCCCCTGGTCTAACACTAACTCACTACACTGACTGGTCTCCCCTGGTCTAACACTAACTCACTACTCTGACTGGTCTCCCCTGGTCTAACACTAACTCACTACACTGACTGGTCTCCCCTGGTCTAACACTAACTCACCACTCTGACTGGTCTCCCCTGGTCTAACACTAACTCACTACTCTGACTGGTCTCCCCTGGTCTAACACTAACTCAATGCACTGACTGGTCTCCCCTGGTCTTACACTAACTCACCACTATGGCTGGTCTCCCCTGGTCTAACACTAACTCACTATACTGACTGGTCTCCCCTGGTCTCCCCTGTTCGAACACTAACTCACTACACTGACTGGTCTCCCCTGGTCTAACACTAACTCACTACTCTGGCTGGTCTCCCCTGGTCTAACACTAACTCAATGCACTGACTGGTCTCCCCTGGTCTAACATTAACTCACTACACTGACTGGTCTCCCCTGGTCTCCCCTGGTCTAACAGTAACTTACCACTCTGACTGGTCTCCCCTGGTCTAACACTAACTCACTACACTGACTGGTCTCCCCTGGTCTAACACTAACTCACTACACTGACTGGTCTCCCCTGGTCTAACACTAACTCACTACACTGACTGGTCTCCCCTGGTCTAACACTAACTCACCACTCTGACTGGTCTCCCCTGGTCTAACATTAACTCACTACACTGACTGGTCTCCCCTGGTCTAACACTAACTCACTACACTGACTGGTCTCCCCTGGTCTAACACTAACTCAATACACTGACTGGTCTCCCCTGGTCTAACACTAACTCACCACTATGGCTGGTCTCCCCTGGTCTAACACTAACTCACCACTCTGACTGGTCTCCCCTGGTCTAACACTAACTCACTACACTGACTGGTCTCCCCTGGTCTAACATTAACTCACTACACTGACTGGTCTCCCCTGGTCTAACATTAACTCACTACTCTGACTGGTCTCCCCTGTTCTAACACTAACTCACTACTCAGACTGGTCTCCCCTGGTCTAACACTAACTCACTACTCTGACTGGTCTCCCCTGGTCTAACACTAACTCACCACTCTGACTGGTCTCCCCTGGTCTAACACTAACTCACTACTCTGACTGGTCTCCCCTGGTCTAACACTAACTCACTACACTGACTGGTCTCCCCTGGTCTAACACTAACTCACCACTATGGCTGGTCTCCCCTGGTCTAACACTAACTCACCACTCTGACTGGTCTCCCCTGGTCTAACATTAACTCACTACTCTGACTGGTCTCCCCTGTTCTAACACTAACTCACTACTCTGACTGGTCTCCCCTGGTCTAACACTAACTCACTACTCTGACTGGTCTCCCCTGGTCTAACACTAACTCACCACTCTGACTGGTCTCCCCTGGTCTAACACTAACTCAATACACTGACTGGTCTCCCCTGGTCTAACACTAACTCACCACTCTGAAACTGGAGCGGCTCCTGTTAAAGAGAGAGATGGGAGGTGGAAGATAGAAGAAGAGACAGAGAAAAGGGGAGGAAGAGATGGAGCGAGAGAGAGAGAGAGAGAGAGAGAGAGAGAGAGAGAGAGAGAGAGGGAAACAGAGGGAGGGAGACATAGAGAGAGATGAAGCATACTTAATCCATGGTTTCATGGTGTTTGGCCAGGCGTGTAGTCACAGTGTTTGGTTGGGGAAACCCCCAGTCTGTTGTGACCAGGGGGGTCCGTTCATTCATTTCAAGGTGTTTAAGTCGGGTCACAATAGTGGCAGGTCCAAACCAAGTCAAACCAACACCTTGGATTTGAAGTGAAACATGAACTAAGAATCTCCACTCTGTGTTTGTATATGATTAACACTAAC
>NC_074669.1:42038544-42051044 GCF_029448725.1 Salvelinus fontinalis
AGGTTCAAACTTTCGAAATAAATAGCTTCTACTTTTCAGTTTATTGAGAAGTCATTGAAAATAAAAGCCTTTTTTAAATTAATGAATTGTAATTATTATATTTTTCTGAATTGACTGCCTTCAATTTGAATTGAGCAACCCTGGTTGATATATACTGTATTCAAGTCCACTGTCCACTGTGTATGTGAGTGGTATATGGACAGAGAGGTTTAATTCCACTGTGTATGTGAGTGGTATATGGACAGAGATGTTCAAGTCCACTGTGTATGTGAGTGGTATATGGACAGAGAGGTTCAATTCCACTGTGTATGTGAGTGGTATATGGACAGAGAGGTTCAAGTCCACTGTGTATGTGAGTGGTATATGGACAGAGAGGTTCAAGTCCACTGTGTATGTGAGTGGTATATGGACAGAGAGGTTCAAGTCCACTGTGTATGTGAGTGGTATATGGACAGAGAGGTTCAAGTCCACTGTGTATGTGAGTGGTATATGGACAGAGAGGTTCAAGTCCACTGTGTATATGAGTGGTATATGGACAGAGAGGTTCAAGTCCACTGTGTATATGAGTGGTATATGGACAGAGAGGTTCAAGTCCACTGTGTATGTGAGTGGTATATGGACAGAGAGGTTCAAGTCCACTGTGTATGTGAGTGGTATATGGACAGAGAGGTTTAATTCCACTGTGTATATGAGTGGTATATGGACAGAGAGGTTCAAGACCACTGTGTATGTGAGTTCCGGTGTTTTGCGGAGAAGAAAGAAAAGGGGGAAACCGACTTTGAAAACAGGAAACAGTTGAAGGATGTAGTAGAAAGACTGAAAGAAGAAAGACAGCTGAAGTTCATGTATTACTGGAAGAGAGAGAGAGAGAGAGGGGAGAGAGAGAGAGGGAGAGAGAGAGGGGAGAGAGGGAGAGAGAGAGGGGAGAGAGGGAGAGGGAGAGAGAGAGGGAGAGGGAGAGGGGAGAGAGAGCGAGGGAGAGAGAGAGCGAGAGAGCGCGAGAGAGAGAGCGAGAGAGAGAGAGAGGGAGACGGAGACGGAGACAGAGAGAAATCTACTGAAACACATAAAAGTCTTCAACAGAATAAAGCAGTAGAAGCCAAACCATGTAGAAATGTATCAAGAGAGACAAAGGGGTTTGAGCACTGGCTCAGAGTTCTGATAGTTGATGCACTTTGTCAACTTCTGACATACAAAATCCCCAAATCCATAAAGTTTGGGTGATGTTATGATGCTGAGAACTCTTTCTAACCAGGCAGCCCTAGACTTGCATCACCCCATGTGTTCAGTCTCTCTCTCTCTCTCTCTCTCTCTCTCTCTCTCTCTCTCTCTCTCTCTCTCTCTCTCTCTCAGGCTGCAGCAGGCAGCAGTGGTTAGTATCATGGCTCTAGCTCTCTGTGATTTATTCCGCCCATACTGTTTGGAGAGAAAATAAACCTTTTAGCCTCTAATTATTTTCCAATTTTCATTTAAAGGAATGGCGGCATATGGACGTGAGTGTGAGAAGCGACCCATTAACATCATAATAGATACATAACAAATGTCACACAGGCAGGACTGCCAAGCCATCTCAGAGAGGAGACATACAAAGAGGAGTAATGCTCTGGTTTAGACATGTTGACCGGTGGATTGTGGAACGTTGTTAAACGTTGTCAAAGCTTCATTTTAATGTAAAAAAATGTGTCAGATTCTTTATTAGCCAAAATGAAGACTAAAACGCATCGGTCAGTCTTTCAAAAGTGGAACTGCGGCGGTAATTTACTTGATTGAAATACAATTTCGAGCTTCTGTTAATTCATCTTCGCTTATTTTTGAATACATTACAGTGAGATTGATTTATTTGGGTTAAGCTTCCAAGTCAAAAAGTGAGGGGGTTGGGTTTTAACAGCCAACCATATTCTGATGTGCACCGAAAATATTCCAGCGCCTGAAAAGACATTTAAAGGGCCATGAAAGGAGTCATGGGTGATAGTATACCCCGGCAACATTTGGTTAATTGGAGATTGGTCACGGCCTGTAATATTCAACTGTAATCTGAGAGGACCGAAAGCACCCGGAGCGAAGAGCGAGAGACAGAGAGAGAGAGAGGAATGGTGGCGTGGAGAGAGAGAAAGAGAGAGAGAGATAAAGATGGAGGGGGAAGAGGTAAAGGGAGAGAGAAAGGGAGAGAGAGATAGAGAGAGGGATGGAGACATGGAGAGAGAGAAAGAGAGAGAGATGGAGGGAGAGAGAACGGGAGAGAGAGAGAGAGCGAGAGAGAGAGAGAGCGAGAGAGAGAGATTTTAGGCCGATACTGGCTAATTATCAAAATCCAGAAAAGAGCCATTCAATTCCACAACCACCTAAAAGGAAGCGATTCCCAAACCTTCCATAACAAAGCCATCACCCACAGAGAGATTATCCTGGAGAAGAGTCCCCTAAGCAAGCTGCTCCTGGGGCTATGTTCACAAACACAAACAGACCCCAAAGAGTCCCAGGACAGCAACACAATTAGACCCAACCAAATAATGCAAAAACAAAAATATAATTACTTGACACATTGGAAAGAATTAACATAAAACAAAGCAAACTAGAATGCCATTTGGCCCTAAACAGAGAGTACAGATTGGCAGAATACCTGACCACTGTGACTTAGCCAAACTTAAGGAAAGCTTTGACTATGTACAGAGTCAGTGGGCATAGCCTTGCTATTGGGAAAGGCTGCTGTAGGCAGACCTGGCTCTCAAGAGAAGACAGAATAAGGTGGAAACTGAGCTGCACTTCCTAACCTTCTGCCAAATGTAAGACCATGTTAGAGACACATATTTCCCTCAGATTACACAGATACACAAAGAATTCGAAAACAAACCCAATTTTGATCAACTCCCATATCTATTGGGTGAAATACCACAGTGTGCCATCACAGCAAGAAAAGGGCAACCAGTGAAGAACAAACACCATTGTAAATACAAACCATATTTATGTTTATTTATTTTCCCTTTTGTACTCTAACTATTTGCACATAATATGACATTTGTAATGTCATTATTCTTTTGGAATTTTTGTGAGTGTAATGTTAACTGTTTATTGTTTATTTAACTTTTGCTTATTATCTTTTTCACTTGCTTTGGCGATGTTAACATTAGTTTGCCATGACAATAAAGCCCTTAAATTGAATTGAATTGAGTGAGAGAAGGGTAGAGAAACCTATCCAACCAAAAACATAGAGACCCAGAAAACCGGTCAGTTGTGCTCCCTCTCTGGCCTTTAGGTCACCAGGCTGCTCGTTAGGGCGCACACCCGTCACCAGCGTTACGCGCATAATGACACTCACCTGGACTCCTTCACCTCCTTGATTACCTGCCCTTTACATGTCACTCCCTTTGGTTTCTTCAGTCGTCATTGTTCCCGTTTCATGTCGGTGTGTTTGTGGTTCTTGTTTAGTTCATTGATTTATTAAAGTATTCACTCCCTGAACTTGCTTCCCGACTCTCAGCGTACATCGTTACACTGAGCCTACGCCTTCACTATGGTGAATCACTAAAGCAATACCAAAATATACTACGGAAAAAGAAGGAACAGCACATTAGAAATCAGCTGAATGTAATTGAAGAATCCATAGACTGGAAAACACTAAACAAACAACACAAAGAGTTATCTATCCAAAACGGAGATGTATGGTTTAACCACTTCTCTAATCTTTTGTCCCTATAACAAACAACAAACAGCAAAAACATATACATTGTCACGTTCGTTATAGCGATGAGACCAAAGCGCAGCATGATTTGAATGCATCTTCTTTTAATAAAGAAAGAACTATACAAAAACAACGTGAAGCTATATAATCAGTGCTGACACAAGCAACTAAAACATAGACATAGATAATCACCCACGAAATACTCAAGGAATATGGCTGCCTAAATATGGTTCCCAATCAGAGACAACGATAAACAGCTGCCTCTAATTGAGAACCAATCTAGGCAACCATAGACATACAAAACACCTAGACTACAAACAAACCCAATAAACATACAAAAACCCTAGACAGGACAAAAAACATATATCATCCTTGTCACACCCTGACCTAACCAAAATAATAAAGAAAACAAAGAATACAAGGTCAGGGCGTGACATACATGATCAAATTGTAACGGCTGATTTCCTCCTCTTCGTCTGAAGAGGAGGTGTAGCAGGGATCGGACCAAGACGCAGAGTGGTAAGTGTCCATGTTTTAATATATTCCACTGAACACGACAAAAAATACAAAATAACAAAGTAACCTAACCGAAACAGTCCCGTGTGGCATGAACACAGACACAGGAAACAAACACCCACAAACCAACAGTGAAAACAGGCAACCTAAATATGGTTCCCAATCAGAGACAATGCAAAACACCTGTCTCTGATTGAGAACCATATCAGGCCAATTGACAAACCTAAACATAGAAACACATAACATAGACTGCCCACCCCAACTCACGCCCTGACCATACTAACTAAAGACAAAACAAAGGAAATAAAGGTCAGAACGTGACACAAATACAAATCTTAGAATCAACTATTAAAGACTACCAGAACCTACTGGATTCTACAATTACATTGAATGAACTACAGGACATAATGCAAACCCTCCAACCCAAAAAGGCCTGTGGTGTTGATGGTTGTCACAATGGCGTGTATAAGTGGCAGTGGAAGTCAGGCGCAGGAGAGTCAAATAGAGTGTAGAATGGAGTACTTTAATTAAAGTCCCAGTAATCTGCTCCATAACACTCACGGAAAAATAACATAAAACAAATCTGGGTACGAAGACCCATCGCACACCTATACACAATCAACACAACACTTGACAATGAACAATCTCTGACAAACACATGAAGGGAAACAGAGGGTTAAATACACAACAGGTAATGAATGGGATAAACAACAGGTGTGTGGAAAGACAAGACAAAACCAATGGAAAATGAAAAATGGATCGATGATGGCTAGAAGACCGGTGAAGTCGACCGCCGAACACCGCCCGGACAAGGAGAGGCAACGACTTCGGCAGAAGTCGTGACATTACCCCCCCCCTGACGCGCGGCTCCAGCAGCGCGTCGACACCGGCCTCGGGGACGACCCGGAGGGCGAGGTGCAGGGCGATCCGGATGGAGGCGGTGGAATTCTTTTAACATGGAAGGATCTAAAACGTCCTCCACCGGAACCCAGCATCTCTCCTCCGGCCCGTACCCCTCCCAGTCCACGAGGTACTGAAGGCCCCTCGCCCGACGTCTCGAATCCAAAATGGATCGAATAGCGTACGCCGGGACCCCCTCGATGTCTAGAGGAGGCGGAGGAACTTCACGCACTTCAGCCTCCTGGAGCGGGCCAGCCACCACCGGCCTGAGGAGAGACACATGGAACGAGGGGTTAATACGGTAATTAGTGGGCAGTTGTAATCTATAACATACCTCGTTCACTCTCCTCAGGACTTTAAACGGCCCCACAAACCGCGGACACAGCTTCCGGCAGAGCAGGCGGAGGGGCAGGTTTCGGGTCGAGAGCCAGACCCTGTCCCCTGGTACGAACACCGGGGCCTCACTGCGGCGACGGTCTGCGCCAATTTTCTGGCGCCTTATGGCACGCTGAAGGTGGACGTGGGCTGCCTCCCAAGTTTCCTCAGCGTGCCGAAACCAATTGTCCACCGCAGGAGCTTCGGTCTGACTCTGATGCCAAGGAGCCAGAACCGGCTGATACCCTAATACACATTGGAAAGGGGTAAGGTTAGTGGAGGAGTGACGTAGCGAGTTCTGGGCTATCTCTGCCCAGGGCACGAACTTCGCCCACTCCCCTGGCCGGTCCTGGCAATAGGACCGCAGAAACCTGCCCACATCCTGGTTAACTCTCTCCACCTGCCCATTACTCTCGGGGTGAAAACCTGAGGTAAGACTAACCGAGATCCCCAGACGTTCCATGAACGCCTTCCAGACCCTTGACGTGAACTGGGGACCCCGATCAGACACTATATCCTCAGGCACCCCATAATGCCGGAAAACATGTGTAAACAGAGCCTCCGCAGTTTGTAAGGCCGTAGGGAGACCGGGCAAAGGGAGAAGACGACAGGACTTAGAGAACCGATCCACAACGACCAGGATCGTGGTGTAACCCTGTGAAGGTGGAAGATCAGTCACAAAATCCACTGACAGGTGCGACCACGGCCGTTGAGGAACGGGTAAAGGTAAAAGCTTACCTCTAGGCAGGTGTCTAGGAGCCTTGCACTGGGCGCACACCGAACAGGAGGACACATAAATCCTCACGTCCTTAGCTAAAGTGGGCCACCAGTACCTCCCATCAAGACAGCGCATCGTCCGACCTATCCCAGGATGACCAGAGGAGGGTGATGTGTGAGCCCAATAGATCAATCGGTCGCGGACAGCAGACGGAACGTACAGACGACCAGCTGGACACTCAGGAGGAGAGGGCTCTGCACGTGACGCCCGCTCAATGTCCGCGTCCAGCTCCCACACTACTGGCGCCACCAAACACGACTCTGGGAGTATGGGAGTGGGATCCATGGGTCGCTCCTCTGTGTCATACAGCCGAGACAATGCGTCTGCCTTGACGTTCTGGGAGCCTGGTCTGTAAGTAAGCGTAAACACAAAACGAGTGAAAAACATGGCCCACCTTGCCTGGCGAGGATTTAGTCTCTTCGCCTGCCGAATGTACTCCAGATTGCGGTGGTCAGTCCAGATGAGAAAAGGGTGATTAGCCCCCTCAAGCCAATGCCTCCACACCTTCAAGGCTTTTACTACAGCTAACAGCTCTCGGTCCCCCACATCATAGTTACGCTCCGCCGGGCTGAGCTTCTTCGAAAAGAAAGCACAGGGGCGAAGCTTCGGTGGCACACCCGAACGCTGAGAGAGCACTGCTCCTATCCCAGCTTCGGATGCGTCCACCTCTACTATGAATGGCAAAGAGGGATCCGGATGAGCCAACACAGGCGCCGAGGTAAACAGAGCCTTCAGTTTACCAAAAGCCCTATTCGCCTCGGCCGACCACTGCAAGCGCACCGGTCCCCCCTTTAGCAGGGAGGTAATGGGAGCTGCAACCTGACCAAAACCCCGGATAAATCTCCGGTAGTAATTGGCAAACCCTAAAAAACGCTGCCCCTCCTTTACCGTGGTTGGAGTCGGCCAATTACGCACGGCTATAATGCGGTCGCTCTCCATCTCCACTCCTGAAGTGGAAATCTGATGCCCTAGGAAGGAGATGGATTGTTGGAAGAACAAGCATTTCTCAGCCTTGACATATAAATCATGCTCCAACAGGCGACCAAGCACCTTGCGCACCAAGGACACATGCTCAGCGCGTGTAGCAGAGTATATCAAAATATCATCGATATACACCACTACACCCTGCCCGTTCAGGTCCCTGAAGATCTCATCTACAAACGATTGGAAGACTGATGGAGCATTCATCAACCCATATGGCATGACCAGGTACTCATAATGACCTGAGGTGGTGCTAAATGCCGTCTTCCACTCATCACCCCTCCTAATACGCACCAGATTGTACGCACTCCTGAGATCCAATTTTGTGAAGAAGCGGGCCCCGCGCATTGACTCCATTACTGTATTTATCAAGGGTAGCGGGTAACTATATTTTACCGTGATTTTATTAAGGTCTCGATAATCAATGCACGGGCGTAAACCGCCATCCTTCTTCTTCACAAAAAAGAAACTCGAAGAGGCGGGTGAAATGGATGGCTTAATGAACCCCTGACGCAGGGATTCAGAGATATAATTATCCATAGCCACTGTCTCCGCTTGCGACAGAGGATACACATGACTCCTGGGATATGCAGCGTCTACCAGGAGATCTATCGCACAATCCCCCTGTCGATGGGGTGGTAATTGAGTCGCCTTCTTTTTACAGAAGGCGAGTGCCAAATCGGCATATTCTGGGGGAATGCGCACGGTGGAGACCTGGTCTGGACTTTCCACCGTAGTAGCACCAACGGAAACCCCTACACACCTACCTGAGCACTCTCGCGACCACCCCGTGAGAGCCCTCTGTGGCCAAGAAACAGTGGGATTATGAGTAGTTAACCAGGGTAGGCCTAGCACTACAGAATACGCAGGGGAATCAATAAGGAAAAGACTAATCTTCTCCTTGTGACCCTCCTGCGTTATCATAGACAAAGGTGCGGTGACCTCCCTGATAAACCCTGACCCTATTGGTCGACTATCTAAGGCATGAATAGGGAAAGGCATATCCACAGAAACAATAGGAATCCCTAAACTATGAGCTAAATTTTTATTAATGAAATTCCCAGCCGCGCCTGAATCTACTAGCGCCTTATACTGGGAATGCAAGGAAAAATCCGGAAAAGTGACAGAGACAAACATAAGTGCAGCAGAGGGCTCTGGATGAGTATGGTGCCTACTCACCTGGGGTGATGCCAAAGTGCCCTGCCTGCCTTCTCTATTCCCAGAGGAACCAACCCGGCACCGATCAGCAGTGTGATCTCTGCGATCATAGATGGTGCTCGAGTGGGTACCCCCTCCGGTCTCCCTGCGCACCATCCCTCCCAATTCCATAGATTCGGGAGAGAGAGTGCGGGAGGATGGAACAACCAGACCCCGATCTAGACGTCCCCGAGTAGCCAGCATGTTGTCCAGCCTGATGGACATATCCACCAGCTGGTCGAAGTTGAGGGTGGTGTCTCTACAGGCCAGCTCCCGACGAACGTCCTCGCGTAGACTACAGCGGTACTGGTCGATCAGGGCCCTGTCGCTCCATCCAGCGCCGGCAGCCAAGGTCCTAAACTCCAAAGCAAACTCCTGGGCACTCCTCGTCTCCTGCCTCAGATGATAGAGGAGCTCACCCGCCGTTTTTCCTTCGGGAGGATGGTCGAATACTCTCCTAAAATAAAGGGTGAACTCCTCAAAATGGTCCAACACTGCATTCTCCTCTCTATACACAGCGCTGGCCCACTCCCGGGCTTTCCCGGTGAGGCATGAGACGAGGGCGGAACTCTTCTCCCGGTCGGATGGTACTGGGGAGACCGTGGCCAGATATAAGTTCAGTTTAAGGAGGAAACCCTGGCAGCCTGCAGTATCACCGTTGTAACCCGTGGGTAGGGGTAAACGGATTTTGTTAGGTTCAGGTGGGGAAAACGCGTTAAAAGTAAATCCCCGTTGTGGCAGTGGAGGCGCTGGAGAAACTCCCTGTCTCTCCCAGCGATCCATATTCTGGACAATGCGATCCATGAGGGCGCTCAAACAGTCAATCTCCTTCGCTTGGTCTATAACGCGCTTTTCCACCTCCATGGGCGTCGTGTCCTCTCCTGCTGACTTCATATTTTATGGTCAGAGATTCTGTCACAATGGCGTGTATAAGTGGCAGTGGAAGTCAGGCGCAGGAGAGTCAAATAGAGTGTAGAATGGAGTACTTTAATTAAAGTCCCAGTAATCTGCTCCATAACACTCACGGAAAAATAACATAAAACAAATCTGGGTACGAAGACCCATCGCACACCTATACACAATCAACACAACACTTGACAATGAACAATCTCTGACAAACACATGAAGGGAAACAGAGGGTTAAATACACAACAGGTAATGAATGGGATAAACAACAGGTGTGTGGAAAGACAAGACAAAACCAATGGAAAATGAAAAATGGATCGATGATGGCTAGAAGACCGGTGAAGTCGACCGCCGAACACCGCCCGGACAAGGAGAGGCAACGACTTCGGCAGAAGTCGTGACAATGGTATCCTCAATGAAATGATCAAATATACAGACCACACATTCCAATTGGCTAAACTTAAACTCTTTAACATCATCCTTAGCTCTGGCATCTTCCCCAATATTTGGAACCAAGGACTGATCACCCCATCCACAAAAGTGGAGACAAGTTTGACCCCAATAACTACCAGGGGATATGCGTCAACAGCAACCTTGGGAAAATCCTCTGCATTATCATTAACAGCAGACTCGTACAGTTCCTCAGTGAAAACAATGTACTGAGCAAATGTTAAATTGGCATTTTACCAAATTACAATACGACAGATGACGTATTCACCCTGCACACCCTAATTGACAAACAAACAAACCAAAACAAAGGAAATGTCTTCTCATGCTTTGTTGATTTCAAAAAAGCTTTTGACTCAATTTGGCAGGAGGGTCTGCTACACAAATTGATGGAAAGTGGTGTTGGGGAAAAACATACGACATTATAAAATCCATGTTCAAATAAAACAAGTGTGCGGTTAAAATTGGCAAAAAAGCACACTTATTTCTTTCCACAGGGCCAGGGGGTGAGACAGGGATGCAGCTTAAGCCCCACCCTCTTCAACATATATATCAAAGATCTGGCGAGGACACTAGAACAGTCTGCAGCACCCGGCCTCACCCTTCTAGAATCTGAAGTCAAATGTCTACTGTTTGCTGATGATCTGGTGCTTCTGTCCCCAACCAAGGAGGGCCAACAGCAGCACCTAGATCTTCTGCACAGATTCTGTTAGACCTGGGCCCTGACAGTAAATCTCAGTAAGACAAAAATAATGGTGTTCCAAAAAAGGTCCAGTTGCCAGGACCACAAATACAAATTCCATCTAGACACCGTTATCCTAGAGCACACAAAAAACGATACATTCCTTGGCCTAAACATCAGCGCCACAGGTAACCTCCACAAAGCTGTGAACGATCTGAGAGACAAGGCAAGAAGGGCTTTCTATGCCATCAAAAGGAACATCAAATTCGACATACCAATTAGGATCTGGCAAAAAGATACTTGAATCAGTTATAGAACCCATTGCCCTTTATGGTTGTGAGGTCTGGGGTCCACTCACCAACCAAGAATTCACAAAATGGGACAAACACCAAATTGAGACAGAATTCTGCAAAAATATCCTCAGTGTACCTCATAAAGCACCAAATAATGCATGCAGATTTGACTATGTACAGACTCAGTGAGCATAGCCTTGCTATTGAGAAAGGCCGCCGTAGACAGACCTGGCTCTCAAGAGAAGACAGACTTTGTGCACAGTGCCCACAAAATTAGGTGGAATCTGAGCTGCACTTCCTAACCTCCTGCCAAATGTATGACCATATTAGAGACACATATTTCTCTCAGATTACACAGACCCACAAAGAATTCGAAAACAAACCCAATTTTTATAAACTCCCATATCCCAAACGCTCAAACTCCCATATCTACTGGGTGTGCCCATCACACAGTGTGCCATCACAGCAGCAATATTTGTGACATGTTGTCACAAGAAAAGGGCAACCAGTGAAGAACAAACACCATTGTAAATACAACCCATATTTATGTTTATTTATTTTCCCTTTTGTACTTTAACTATTTGCATATAATATGACATTTTAATGTTTAATTTGTATTATTTATTTCACTTTTGTTTATTATCTATTTCACTTGCTTTGGCAATGTTAACTTGTGTTTCCCATGCCAATAAAGCCCTTAAATTGAATTGATAGAGAGCGAGAGAGAGAGAGAGAGAGAGAGAGAGAGAGAGAGAGAGAGAGTTGAGAGAGAGAGGGATATATCAGAAGGAGCCGTGAACACCAGCCAGTGAGAAGATAAAATGAATTCACGTTCCGTAATGGAGAATCAGCTGCACTGTGTGTACATTTATATTTGACTCATTATCCTTTATCACTTACATATTCTGACTTGTTTTTGCTCCTTTGAGTTGGTTGTTACATGTAAATAACGCTGAAGACAGAGGTTGTACAACAGTTCACACAACAACAATAATCAGCCATTGTCTTCCAGCTCCCATTCAGTAACACACGTCTCACACGGTGTCTAGTATTAGCGAAATCAAAGGTTGTGCGCCGTGTCGTGATGCATCACAAATACACATCAGCCCTGCGTTTTCTCTCCTTCCTTCCTTTTCTTTACATAACCAAACTCACTCATTAACTTCAAAGCTACTGATAGGAGTTTTAATTAAGAGAAACGCAGCGGCTGGTAGAAGATAAGCACCCCCTCCTCTCCTCCCTCATCCCCCTCTCTCCGTTTCTCCCGACAACATCATTAGAACATGTGAGGCACACCACTTGCCTGTTACCACTGAACCCTAACCAGAGTCAACCACATGAAACACGAGGTGTGTGTGTGTGTGTGTGTGTGTGTGTGTGTGTGTGTGTGTGTGTGTGTGTGTGTGTGTGTGTGTGTGTGTGTGTGTGTGTGTGTGTGTGTGTGTGTGTGTGTGTGTGTGTGTGTGTGCTGTAGCAGCAGTAGTAGTAGTAATAGTAGTTGTAGGCTAATCCTCACAGCAACAGTTCTCCACATCTGAGGGTCTTTGTGTTAACGTATAGAACGCCACTGGACACACCATGCCCAGTCATCAGTTAACTAGTAATAGTGTATTGGCATCCCAGAAAAAAACACAGAGAGTCAGGAAACATACAGTATTGTTTGCATGCTGATATTAGTTTAACCTTCTCCAGCTGGGTTATACTCTGTAGTTTGTTGTGTGCATTTACCACTGTAATCTACTGTAATCT